>NC_057800.1:215789816-215841152 GCF_018294505.1 Triticum aestivum
TGACGTAGGGTCCAAGTCTCATGGATCATGTTCGGTGAGAAAACCAGGTTCCCGAAGGTTTCATTCCGTTTAGACTCCGTTTGATATTCCTTTTCTTCGAAACCCTAAAATAGGCAAAAAAACAGCAATTCTGGGCAGGGCCTCCGGTTAATAGGTTAGTCCCAAAAATAATATAAAAGTGGATAATAAAGCCCAATAATGTCCAAAACAGTAGATAATATAGCATGGAGTAATCAAAAATTATAGATACGTTGGAGACGTATCAAGCATCCCCAAGCTTAATTCCTGCTCGTCCTCGAGTACGTAAATGATAAAAACAGAATTTTTGATGTGGAATGCTACTTAGCATAATTTCAATGTAACTCTTCTTAATTGTGGTATGAATATTCAGATCCAAAAGATTCAAGATAAAAGTTTAATATTGACATAAAATAATAATACTTCAAGCATACTAACAAAGCAATCATGTCTTCTCAAAATAACATGGCCAAAGAAAGTTATCCCTACAAAATCATATAGTCTGGCTATGCTCTATCTTCACCACACAAAGTATTTAAATCATGCACAACCCCGATGACAAGCCAAGCAATTGTTTCATACTTTTGACATTCTCAAAACTTTTTCAATCTTCACGCAATACATGAGCGTGAGCCATGGATATAACACTATAGTTGGAATAGAATGGTGGTTGTGGAGAAGACAAAAAGGAGAAGATAGTCTCACATCAACTAGGCGTATCAACGGGCTATGGAGATGCCCATCAATAGATATCAATGTGAGTGAGTAGGGATTGCCATGCAACGGATGCACTAGAGTTATAAGTATATGAAAGCTCAACAAAAGAAACTAAGTGGGTGTGCATCCAACTTGCTTGCTCGTGAAGACCTAGGGCATTTTGAGGAAGCCCATCATTGGAATATACAAGCCAAGTTCTATAATGAAAATTTCCCACTAGTATATGAAAGTGACGAAATGAGAGACTCTATATCATGAATATCATGGTGCTACTTTGAAGCACAAGTGTGGTAAAAGGTTAGTAGCATTGCCCCTTCTCTCTTTTTTCTCTCATTTTTTATTTGGGCCTTTTTGATACGTCTCCAATGTGTCAATAATTTTTTATTGCTACATGCTATATTATCTACTATTTTGGACATTATTGGGCTTTATTTTCCACTTTTATATTATTTTTGGGACTAACCTATTAACCGGAGGCCGAGCCCATAATTGTTGTTTTTTGCCTGTTTTAGGGTTTTGAAGAAAAGGAATATCAAACGGAGTCCAAACGGAATGAAACCTTCGGGAACGTGATTTTCTCAACGAACAAGACCCACGAGACTTGGACCCTACGTCAAGACACAAAAGAGGAGGCCACGAGGTAGGGGGGCGCACCTACCCCACCCAGGTGCGCCCTCCACCCTTGTGGGCCCCCTGTTGCTCCACCGATGTACTCCTTCCTCCTATATATACATACGTACCCCCAAACGAGGGGGCATCGATCACGGAGGGCTTCTACATCAACACCATAGCCCCTCCGATGAAGTGTGAGTAGTTTACCTCAGAGCTACGGGTCCATAGTTATTAGCTAGATGGCTTCTTCTCTCTTTTTGGATCTCAATACAATGTTCTCCCCCTCTCTTGTGGAGAACTATTCGATGTAATCTTCTTTTTGCGGTGTGTTTGTTGAGACCAATGAATTGTGGGTTTATGATCAAGTCTATCTATGAACAATATTTGAATCTTCTCTGAATTCTTTTATGTATGATTGGTTATCTTTGCAAGTCTCTTCGAATTATCAGTTTGGTTTGGCCTACTAGATTGATCTTTCTTGCAATGGGAGAAGTGCTTAGCTTTGGGTTCAATCTTGCGGTGTCCTTTCCCAGTGACAGTAGGGGCCTCAAGGCACATATTGTATTGTTGCCATCGAGGATAACAAGTTGGGGTTTTCATCATATTGCATGAGTTTATCCCTCTATATCATGTCATCTTTCTTAAGGCGTTACTCTGTTTTTAACTTAATACTCTAGATGCATGCTGGATAGCGGTCGATGAGTGGAGTAATAGTAGTAGATGCAGGCAGGAGTCGGTCTACTTGTCTCGGACGTGATGCCTATATACATGATCATACCTAGATATTCTCATAACTATGCTCAATTCTGTCAATTGCTCAACCATAATTTGTTCACCCACCGTAGAATAATTAGGCTCTTGAGAGAAGCTACTAGTGAAACCTATGGCCCCGGGTCTATCTTTATCATATTAATCTCCTACAACTTAGTTATTTCCTTTGCTTTTTTACTTTGCCTTTATTTTACTTTGGATCTTTATCACAAAAATACCAAAAATATTATCTTATCATATCTATCAGATCTCACTCTCGTAAGTGGCCTTGTAGGGATTGACAACCCCTATTCGCGTTGGTTGCGAGGATTTATTTGTTTTGTGCAGGTATGAGGAACTCGCGCGTAGCCTCTTACTAGATTGATACCTTGGTTCTCAAAAACTAAGGGAAATACTTATGCTACTTTGCTGCATCATCCCTTCCTCTTCGGGGAAAACCAACGCAGTTATCAAGAGGTAGCAAGAAGGATTTCTGGCGCCGTTGCCGGGGAGGTCTACGCAAAAGTCAACATACCAAGTACCCATCACATACCCTTATCTCCCGCATTACATTATTTGCCATTTGCCTCTCGTTTTCATCTCCCCCACTTCACCCTTGCCGTTTTATTCGCCCTCTCTCTCTCTCTCCATCCTCCCTCTCTTTCTCTATTTGCCTTCTTCCCGTATGCATCCTTGTTTGTGTTTCCATGTGCCTTCTATTTGCTTGCATCTTTGCTTGCTAAAAATTTATTGATATGGATCCACTTAAAGTGTTCTACTTAGATCATCTTCGATCGTTATGCGCTCGTGCTGAAACCCCAACTAGCCTAGTTGATGGGAAATCTTTAGATGAGCATGCTCATTTTGTGCGTCACTGTTTGTCTGAAAAAGGGAGACTCTTATGGAATCAAATAAACAGATTGCTGTGTTATGCTTGGAATCTTTGTGAAATTTGTGATTTTACTTGTTGCTCTAAGAACCCTAAAAAACACCTCCCCTACCTATGTGAGTTTAATGATAATGGAATCTTATCTTCTTATGCAAAATGTGTTTATAGTTACTACGATATCGAACGAATTAAAGAATTTGTTGCTTTTAAGGGTGCTTATGAAGTTGCTTCTTTGATTGAAAAATATGATATTACTCTCTACGAATCTGAAAATTTTGACATACTTAAATATTGCTATGAAAACTATGCTCACAATGTCTATGTCAAAGAATTTATTGAAAGAATGACCATTGCTTCAGAAGAAAATAATGATATGCATGAATCTATAGATAATTATGATTCGGATGATTTTATTGAAACATCCCTTGATGAACATGATGCTTTCTATTCTTGTGGCCACGATGCCAATACTTATGAAGATGAATTTGCTATAGTTCCTTATGTTAAACATGAGATCGTTGCTATTGCACCCATACTTAATAGTTCCTTCGATGAAAAGCATGATTGCAATGATGTTATTATAAATTCCTTTAATGTCAATTGTGTTAATGATATGCAAACCCTAATCTCGGGGATGCTAGTTTTGCTAGGACTACTATTTGTTGCAATGATCATGATTGGGGTGATTCTTCTTTTGATCTTGAAAATTTATTTAAGCCCCATGATGAATATGAGATTGATAATAGTGTTCGCAATATTATTGAAAGTGGGTTTGGAAGAGTGTCAACTTTAGATCCCACATATTTGGAGAATGTTCAATCTTGTATAGTTTTTGATAAAAGTGGGTTTGGAGAGGTCATGACTTTAGTTAATGTCAATCCCACTATTTTGGAAGAGTGTCAACTTTGCATGCATGTAGATCATGTTGAAAATATTTTATGTGATAGCTATTTTGTTGAATTTGCTTATGATCCTACATGTAATTATTATGAGAGAGGAAAATATGGTGGTAGAAATTTTCATGTTACTAAATTATCTCTCGTTATGTTGAGATTGCTATTGTTTCTTTCCGCTTCCTTGCATATGCTAGTTTTTGCTTGCCTTGATAATTTGTTTGCCTATAAGATGCCTATGCATAGAAGTATGTCAGACTTAGATGTGTTTGTCACGTGTTTTATGATGCTCTCTTTGTGCTTCAATTCTTGTCTTTCATGTGAGCGTCATTGAAATATTATGCCTAGCTAGGGGCGTTAAACGATAGCGCTTGTTGCGAGGCAACCCAATTTTATTTTTTATTCCTTGCTTTTTGCTCCTGTTTAGTAATAAATAATTTATCTAGCCTTTGTTTTGGTTGTGTTTTTTGTGTTTAATTAGTGTTTGTGCCAAGTAAAACCGTTGGGAAGACTTGGGGAAAGTCTTCTTACACTTGCTGTAAAAAACAGAAACTTTAGCGCTCACGAGAACTGCTGCCATTTTTATTTGGAAAGTTCTATTTAGTTAATTATTTTTTAAGATGATTAATAGATAAATTCCTCACGTCCAGAAATTTATTTTAGAATTTTTGGGGTTCCAGATCTTGCGCTAGCTACAGATTACTACAGACTTTTCTGTTTTTGACAGATTCTGTTTTTTCGTGTGTTGCTTGCTTATTTTGATGAATCTATGGCTAGTAAAATAGTTTATAAACCATATAGAAGTTGGAATACAGTAGGTTTAACACCAATATAAATAAATAATGAGTTCATTACAGTACCTTGAAGTGGTCTTTTGTTTTCTTTCGCTAACGGAGCTCACGAGATTTTCTACTTTTAGTTTTGTGTTGTGAAGCCTTCAAGTTTTGGGTAAAGATTTGATGGATTATGGAAAAAGGAGTGGCAAGAGCCTAAGCTAGGGGATGCCCATGGCACCCCCAAGATAACCTAAGGACATCTAAAAGCCAAAGCTTGGGGATGCCCCGGAAGGCATCCCCTCTTTCGTCTACTTCTATCCGTAACTTTACTTGGAGTTATATTTTTATTCACCACATGATATGTGTTTTGCTTGGAGCGTCTTGTATGATTTGAGTCTTTACTTTTTAGTTTACCACAATCATCCTTGCTGTACACACCTTTTGAGAGAGCCATACATGATTTGGAATTTTTTTAGAATACTCTATGTGCTTCTCTTATATCAATTGAGTTGTATAGTTTTGCTCTAGTACTTCGCTTATATCTTTTAGAGCACGGTGGTGGATTTGTTTGATAGAAACTATTGATCTCTCATGCTTCAATTAGATTATTTTGAGAGTCTTAAATAGCATGGTAATTTTCTTAAAATCCTAATATGCTTGGTATACAAGATTAATAATAAAACATTCTTATGAGTGTGTTGAATACTATGAGAAGTTTGATGCTTGATAATTATTTTGAGATATGAAGATAGTGATATTAAAGTTGTGCTAGTTGAGTAGTTGTGAATTTGAAGAATACTTGTGTTAAAGTTTGTGATTCCCGTAGCATGCACGTATGGTGAACCGTTATGTGATGAAGTCGGGGCATGATTTATTTTTTGATTGTCTTCCTTATGAGTGGCGGTCGGGGACGAGCGATGGTCTTTTCCTACCAATCTATCCCCCTAGGAGCATGCGCGTAATACTTTGCTTCGATAACTTGTAGATTTTTGCAATAAGAATATGAGTTCTTTATGACTAATGTTGAGTCCATGGATTATACGCACGTTTCTCACCCTTCCACCTTTGCTAGCCTCTCTAATACCGCGCACCTTTCGCCGGTATCATACACCCACCATATACCTTACTCAAAACAGCCACCATACCTACCTATTATGGCATTTCCATAGCCATTCCAAGATATATTGCCATGCAACTTTCCACCGTTCTGTTTATTATGACACACTCCATCATTTTCATATTGCTGAGCATGATCATGTAGTTGACATAGTATTTGTGGCAAAGCCACCATTCATAATTGTTTCATACATGTCACTCATGAGTCATTGCATATCCCGGTGCACCGCCGGAGGCATTCACATAGAGTCATATTTTGTTCTAAGTATCGAGTTGTAATTGTTGAGTTGTAAGAAAATAAAAGTGTGATGATCATCATTATTAGAGCATTGTCCCAGTGAGGAAAGGATGATGGAGACTATGATTCCCCCACAAGTCGGGATGAGACTCCGGACGAGAAATAAAAAGAAAAGAAAAGAAAGAAAAGAAAAAAGAGGCCATAAAAAAGAGAAAAGGCCCAAAAAAATGAGAGAAAAAGAGAGAAGGGGCAATGCTACTATCCTTTTACCACACTTGTGCTTCAAAGTAGCACCATGATATTCATAGTAGAGAGACTCTCATTTTGTCACTTTCATATACTAGTGGGAATTTTTCATTTTAGAACTTGGCTTGTATATTCCAATGACGGGCTTCCTCAAAATGCCCTAGGTCTTCATGAGCAAGCAAGTTGGATGCACACCCACTTAGTTTCTTTTTGAGCTTTCATATACTTATAGCTCTAGTGCATCCATTGCATGGCAATCCCTACTCACTCACATTGATATCTATTGATGGGCATCTCCATAGCCCGTTGATACACCTAGTTGATGTGAGACTATCTTCTCCCTTTTTGTCTTCTCCACAACCACCATTCTATTCCACCTATAAGTGCTATGTCCATGGCTCACGCTCATGTATTGCGTGAAGATTGAAAAAGTTAGAGAACACCAAATGTATGAAACAATTGCTTGGCTTGTCATCGGGGTTGTGCATGATTTAAATATTTTGTGTGGTGAAGATAGAGCATAGCCAGACTATATGATTTTGTAGGGATAACATTCTTTGGCCATGTTATTTTGAGAAGACATAATTGCTTTGTTAGTATGCTTGAAGTATTATTATTTTTATGTCAATATGAACTTTTGTCTTGAATCTTTCGGATCTGAATATTCATACCACAGTTAAGAAGAATTACATTAAAATTATGCCAAGTAGCACTCCGCATCAAAAATTCTGTTTTTATCATTTACTTACTCAAGGTCAAGCAAGAATTAAGCTTGGGGATGCTTGATATGTCTCCAACGTATCTATAATATTTGATTGCTCCATGCTATATTATCTACTCTTTTGGACATTATTGGGCTTTATTTTCCACTTTTATATTATTTTTTGGACTAACCTATTAACCGGAGGCCCAGCCCAGAATTGTTGTTTTTGCCTGTTTTAGGGTTTCGAAGAAAAGGAATATCAAACGGAGTCCAAACGGAATGAAACCTTCGGGAATGTGATTTTCTCAACGAACAAGACCCAGGAGACTTGGACCCTACGTCAAGACACAAAAGAGGAGGCCATGAGGTAGGGGGGCGCGCCTACCCCCCCCCAGACGCGCCCTCCACCCTCGTGGGCCCCCTGTTGCTCCACCGACATACTCCTTCCTCCTATATATACCTACATACCCCCAAATGATCAGATACGGAGCCAAAAACCTAATTCCACCGCCGGAACTTTCTGTATCCACGAGATCCCATCTTGGGGCCTGTTCCGGAGCTCCGTCAGAGGGGGCATCGATCACGGAGGGCTTCTACATCAACACCATAGCCCCGACGATGAAGCGTGAGTAGTTTACCTCAGACCTACGGGTCCATAGCTATTAGCTAGATGGCTTCTTCTCTCTTTTTGGAGCTCAATACAATGTTTTCCCCCTCTCTTGTGGAGAACTATTCGATGTAATCTTCTTTTTGCGGTGTGTTTGTTGAGACCGATGAATTGTGGGTTTATGATCAAGTCCATCTATGAACAATATTTGAATCTTCTCTGAATTGTTTTATGTATGATTGGTTATCTTTGCAAGTCTCTTCAAATTATCAGTTTGGTTTGGCCTACTAGATTGATCTTTCTTGCAATGGGAGAAGTGCTTAGCTTTGGGTTCAATCTTGCGGTGTCCTTTCCCAGTGACAGTAGGGGCAGCAAGGCACGCATTGTATTGTTGCCATCGAGGATAACAAGATGGGGTTTTATCATATTGCATGAATTTATCCCTCTACATCATGTCATCTTGCTTAAGTCGTTACTCTGTTTTCATGAACTTAATACTCTAGATGCATGCTGGATAGCGGTCGATGAGTGGAGTAATAGTAGTAGATGCAGGCAGGAGTCGGTCTACTTGTCTCAGACGTGATGCCTATATACATGATCATACCTAGATATTCTCATAACTATGCTCAATTCTGTCAATTGCTCAACAGTCATTCGTTCACCCACCGTAAAATACTTATGCTCTTGAGAGAAGCCACTAGTGAAACCTATGGCCCCTGGATCTATCTTCATCATATTAATCTTCCAATACTTAGTTATTTCCTTTGCTTTTTTACTTTTCTTTTATTTTACTTTGCATCTTTATCATAAAAATACCAAAAATATTATCTTATCATATCTATCAGATCTCACTCTCGTAAGTGGCCGTGTAGGGATTGACAACCCCTATTCGCGTTGGTTGCAAGGATTTATTTGTTTTGTGCAGGTACGAGGGACTCGTGTGTAGCCTCCTATTGGATTGATACCTTGGTACCTCTTCTTGCTACCTCTTGAGCACTGCGTTGGATTTCCTTGAAGAGGAAAGGATGATGCAACAAAGTAGCGTGAGTATTTCCCTCAGTTTTTGAGAACCAAGGTATCAATCCAGTAGGAGGCTGCGCGCGCGTCCCTAGTACCCGCACGAAGCAAATAACTCCTCGCAACCAACGCGATAAGGGGTTGTCAATCCCTTCATGGTCACTTACGAGAGTGAGATTTGATAGATATGATAAGATAATATTTTTGGTATTTTTATGATAAAGATGCAAAGTAAAATAAAAGCAAAGTAAAAAAGCAAAGGAAATAACTAAGTATTGGAAGATTAATATGATTAAGATAGACCCGGGGGGCATAGGTTTCACTAGTGGCTTCTCTCAAGAGCATAAGTATTTTACGGTGGGTGAACGAATTACTGTTGAGCAATTGACAGAATTGAGCATAGTTATGAGAATATCTAGGTATGATCATGTATATAGGCATCACGTCCAAGACAAGTAGACCGACTCCTGCCTGCATCTACTACTATTACTCCACTCATCGACCGCTATCCAGCATGCATCTAGAGTATTAAGTTCATGAAAACAGAGTAACGCCTTAAGAAAGATGACATGATGTAGAGGGATAAATTCATGCAATATGATAAAAACCCCATCTTGTTATCCTCGATGGCAACAATACAATACGTGCCTTCCTGCCCCTACTGTCACTGGGAAAGGACACCGCAAGATTGAACCCAAAGCTAAGCACTTCTCCCATTGCAAGAAAGATCAATCTAGTAGGACAAACCAAACTGATAATTCGAAGAGACTTGCAAAGATAACCAATCATACATAAAAGAATTCAGAGAAGATTCAAATATTGTTCATAGATAATCTTGATCATAAACCCACAATTCATCGGTCTCAACAAACACACCGCAAAAAGAAGATTACATCGAATAGATCTCCACAAGAGAGGGGGAGAACATTGTATTGAGATCCAAAAAGAGAGAAGAAGCCATCTAGCTAATAACTATGGACCCGAAGGTCTTAAGTAAACTACTCACACTTCATCGGAGAGGCTATGGTGTTGATGTAGAAGCCCTCTGTGATGGATGCCCCCTCCGGCGGAGCTCCGGAATAGGCCCCAAGATGGGATCTCGTGGATACAGAAAGTTACGGTGGTGGAATTGGGGTTTTGGCTCCCTATCTGATCGTATGGGGGTACGTAGGTATATATAGGAGGAAGGAGTACGTCGGTGGAGCAACAGGGGGACCACGAGGGTGGAGGGCGCGCCTGGGGGGGGGGCGGGGTAGGCGCGCCCCTACCTTGTGGCTTCCTCCTTTGTTTCTTGACGTAGGGTCCAAGTCTCCTGGGTCTTGTTTGTTGAGAAAATCACGTTCCCGAAGGTTTCATTCTGTTTGGACTCTGTTTGATATTCCTTTTCTTTGAAACCCTAAAATAGGCAAAAAAACGGAAATTCTGGGCTGGGCCTCCGGTTAATAGGTTAGTCCCAAAAATAATATAAAAGCGGATAATAAAGCCCAATAATGTCCAAAACAGTAGATAATATAGCATGGAGCAATCAAAAATTATAGATACGTTGGAGACGTATCATCGTACAACTCATCAGAGCTGCTCCAACGACGAAACCCTCCATCACAGCGGAGCAGAACCCCGGGCTCCATCTCCAGACGCCTAAGATCTTTTGCCCCTCCTCCGACAGCCAAGTCAGCCGGATCATCCTCACCAATCAGCCCAATCACGCTGAGATCGACATGGCTTCGCCAAAGAGGTTGTACACTTGTTGCATCTCTTATGTTATATATATTGTCCACTGAGCACACACAATAACATGAAATACGATTAGCTTCTCCTACTATATGGCAAGCAGTGAGGTACCAGGCAACTTAGCTATCTGTGATAGACTCTCTTGAACGCCATCATCATTAATCTCTGTGTGTTTGAGCTGTGCATTTGTTGATGAGCCTAGGAGTTGAGCTAGTAGGGCAGTGGTCTGGGTCCAAAGTAGTAGAAGTAGCACAAAAACCTTTTTTGAGTGTAGGCTTTTCCTTACTCAAGCCTGCCTACTAGAATTGACAGTGCTTGAAAGGAAAAGTGAAGGAAAAACATAGGAATTGGAAAGTTTCCTATGGTACTACTATTCATGAATTTGGTTCAAAGGAATGGAGCAAAGGAAAACTGTAGGATTTGTTCCTTTAGTGTCTCCTTGAAATAAAAACCGTAGGAATTTTAATTTCCACTTGTCCTCCTTTTCAAATTCCTATTCATGAAGCACAAGACTAAGAGATAGTAGCATAATAGCATTATAATCGTACATTTTCTTGTGGTTTGACTTAGTCTCACCTTGCTTCTTTGCATCCTGTGATCTTCCAATTCTTGTGAATCAAACACCCAGATTGGCATAAATCCTGTGTTTTTAAATTCTCTATTTTGCACGTGCATTCCTATCCTATTCCTGTCTATTTCATATCCCTGCATTGTAGAATCCTCAAATTCAAACAAGCCCTTACACAATTACTTCTGTTACAGATACGTGTCAAAGAAAACATTGTGTGGTTTGTCCTGCTCCTGCAGCGCTGTGTTCCACCCCAGCTCAGCTGCTCCAATGACGGAAGGGTTCACCACAGTAGGGATCCGCTCTCTAGACTGTCTTTCGCCGCCTCAGATCTTCGTCCCCGCCGCCAGCAGCCACGACAACTACATTACCATCATCAACTGAGCAAATGATCTTGAGGACTACACGGGTCCGCAAGAGAGGTCGCACTCTTCCGTGTCTGCTTACGTTATTGTAAGTGCATCTAGTCCCACCCCTAGTTGGTTTTGGAGTATTGACGACAAACCTGGTTGAGGGACTAATGTGTTTGTGAGAATTGCAGGATAACACAGGTAGTAGTCCCTTATTGATTCGGTTTACCTACCGGTGATGACCGCTAAAATTGTATGAAGACATTGAAGACAAAGGTGGTATGTGAAGATATTCACATTGAAGACTATGACAAGGGAAGACATCGCATGAAGACTATGGAGAGCGAAGACTTAGTTGTTTCGTTGTTTCCTTTTTCTTCTTTGTTGAGTCATAGGAACCACCGCACTGTTAAGTGGGGTCCCGGTGAACAAAGTCAGAGTGACTGAAGTGATGCTTAACCAAAATCCTGTGTCTTCGAGCGAAGACAATGAGAGCAAATCTTATCCAGAGATGGATGAGTCAGCTTTACTTGTAGCCCAAGTAAAGTTGTCGCGTGTGTTTGAAATCTGACCGTTGGAACACGTGTCAATTCCTTAGTGACCCAGGGTCATTTCAGACAAATCAGGTCGGGTTGCCTAGTGGCTATTAATAGCCCACCCCCTACACCATAAATCGGTGGCTGCTCGAAGTTAGTGCACGGCTTTTGTCGTTTGAGAGCGACCCACCTTAAAGCCTTTGAGAGAGAAATCCTTGCGAGGACAAAGCCCTAAACACCCAGAGCCAAAGAGTGTTAGGCATCACTAAAGTCTTCCTGTCTGTGTGATCTGAAGACTTGTTACACTTGAGGACTGTGAAGCCTCCAGCCGGTTAGGCGTTGCGTTCTGAGCATCGAAGAGTCATTGTGGATCGCCGGTGAACGATGTCTGTGAAGGTTTGGATGTCTACCTTGAAGACTTACCAGAGTGATTGGGTGAGGACTGGGTGTCCTTAGCTCAAGGGGAATAAGGTGAAGACACGGTCTTCTGAGTTAAATCTCAGCCTCCCTAACCAGACGTACAATTGTCACAGCAACTAGAACTGGTCCAACAAATCATTATCTTCAACAAGCCACTAGTTCTATCCTTCCCATCTTTTTATTTATAGTTGATCCTTGTGAAGTCATTGCCTATTTGCATTGTCCATTTGTCTTCACTGTGTGACTGTTTGTTCAGATTGGTTTCATACTATCTTCCATCCTGATCTGTACTACCTAGCTGCTATTAGTCTTCATGCTCTCACTTCATTGAATACTTGACTATGGCTTGTCTAGTGTAGTCTACCTACCGCTGCATGGTTATAGGTTCATTTCTATCGTTTGTCTTTGAAACTGCCATGTTTTGAAGACTTTCACAAAAATCGCCTGTTCACCCCCCTCTAGTCGATAACTAGTACTTTCAATTGGTATCAGAGCAAGGTACTCCCTTGTTCTGTGTGATTCGGTTTAACCACCTGGAGTTTTAGCTATGTCGACTGCAGGGATAATCAAAGTCTCTGCTGCGTGCCCCGTCTTCGATGGAACTGAATATCCCTACTGGAAGAATAAGATGCACATGCATCTTGAAGCCATTGATGTCGACCTCTGGTATGTCATCAAGAATGGCGTTCCCAAGGCTGGCGAAGGTGTCACCGCTGCTGATGTCAAGAAGTTCGTTCAACTGGATTCCACTGCCAAGAACATCATCTGTGGTCATCTGACCAAAGGGCAGTATGGCCGTGTGAGTGCTCTGGAAACATCGAAGCTAGTCTGGGACTGGCTCTCCAAGGTCAACGAAGGCGTCTCAACCTAGAGAGATCAAAGGATCAGTGTCCTTTGCAACCTCTTCAACCGCTTCAAGAGAAACGACAATGAGAATGTTCAGCTCACGTTTGATTGCCTCACTGACATCACAAATGAGCTTCAAGCTCTCGGCGCTACTGAGATCACCAAGCATGAAATCGCCAAGACACTCCTGAAATCACTTGACAGCTCGTTTGACACCCTAGCCCTGATGATTCAAGAACGCCCTGACTTCAAGACACTCGATCCATCTGACATACTTGAAAGGCTCAACACACATGAGTTTCAGCTTTCCGAGAAAAGAGACATCTACGGTCCCAACTATGGCCGAACTCGCGCCTTGAAGGCAAAAGCTGTTTCCTCATCTGAAGAAGAATCTGATTGCAGTTCTGATGATCCTGAAGACATTGGAAAGGAGCTTGCTATGCTTGTGAAGAAATTCCAGAAATTCACCAAGAAGAAAGGCTTCAGAAAGTCTTCATGATCCAGCTCAAGGAATGATGAAGCTTCTACTCATGACTACACGAAGAGAACATGCCACAAGTGCAAGAAACCTGGTCACTACATCTCTGAGTGTCCGCAGTGGGACAATGAGAACAAGAAGAAGAAGAGCAAGGAATATGATTCTCACGACAAGAAAAAGAAGAAATACTCAAAGTCTTCCTCCAAGTCTTCCTCAAGGTCTTCATCACACAAGAAGAGCTCATCTGGCAAGGCTCGTGCGTTTGTTAGCAAGGAAATGGATTCAGAGGAGGAGTCTGCTTCTGAGGAGGCGGAGGTGGAGTCTGAGGAGGAGTCCGATTCTGGCGTTTCAAGTCTAGCTGCAGCCTACGTTGCCAAGTCCATCTTCAACACTGAAGACAATGACTTCGTCACCGACGCTGATGCTAATGACAAGGACAACTCTGCCCCCACCTATTGCTTCATGGCACGCGGTGCGAAGGTAAACTCACGCAATACTCACTATCAAACATCCAGTGAAGATGACTTTGATTGGGGTTCCAAACCCAACTACAAAACACATGCTAAAATTACAACTAAAGAACAGAAAGCTATGGAACATATTCAAAAACTGTTAGACAAAAGAGATGACCTGTTGGACGCTGAAATGACTTGATCTCAGTCCTTAATTGAAGACATAAAAAATCTTCATATTAAGCATGAGGAACTTGAAAGTCGTCATGAAACGCTCTCAACAACTCATGAAAAGCTTTCCTATGATTATCTTCAAAGGAAGCAAGAACTTGAGAAATTGAGAGCGGCTCATGAAGATCTTCAAAAGGAAAACGAGTCACTTCACGCTCAACAGATCAGTCCCGCTCAGGAAGGATTTGAACCACCATGTCTTAAATGCCTTGAGCATGATAACGCTACTTCTGTTGTTGAATGTTCTACTGCTGCTACTGTTGCTATATCTTCAAATGTTGATGTGGTAACTAACCCATCTGCTAAGGATGCCACTGCTATTGCTGATGAAAATGCTAGGTTGAAGACATTGCTTGAAACAGGGATGTACAAAAGTCTCAAAGGGCATCAGACACTATGTGATGTCCTCAAAAGGCAGATTCTGAACCGAAACCCTAGGAAAGAGGGTGTTGGGTTCAAAAGGAAAATGAATGCTGATGGCTCTTACTGGAAGCTTGAGCAGTACCCCAAAACAACATGGGTTGCTGCAAAGGAACCTTCAGTGGATCCATCCACCCTATCTGGCTTCACTTATGCTAATCCTATTGTCATTGATGAATCCTTTGATGCAAACTATAAACTGTTTAAGAATCAGAATGGTGAAGTGTTTGCCAGGTATATTGGTACTAACTGCAGGAATGTGCCACATATGAAGAAACTCTGGGTGCCCAAAAGGTGTCTGGAGAATCTTCCTGTGAATGTCGTCATGACACCACAAGGGAAGAAGACAAACCCCAGACCACAGGCTTCATATGGTCTAAAGGCTTTATACAGACAGAGGACTCACCTGAATCGCACTAACACAAATGTTTTGCAGGTAAATCATACCCAGGCCTATGAATATGAGCGTGTTTCATCAAACCGCCATGTTCATAAGACCAAGAGCTACTCTGCTTATTCCAATGAGTATTATTCACCTCCTGCAAAGCTATTTGCCAGGGCTTCAAAGCCAAAGTTCTCAGATGTTGCACTTAGACTTATTGCTTCGAAGCCACCCTTGAAGATGTGGGTGGCTAAGAAAGCTTAACTCTCTTTTGCAGGGAAAGGTCTCCAGCCAAAAATCAAATGCATCTGAAGCTATTGCTGGGGACCTTAAACATCTTGTAGGGCGCAAGATCAAATGCCCAAATGGTCTTATTATGTATTTTGTTCCTGAGTCGCTTGCTAAGCTTTCATAATCCACTTGCTCGTCAAATGTTTATGCTTCACAATGCTCTTCGTGAAGCCTATCCCCCTAGCTGCACTGTAGGGTATGACACCACCTGCTTCAGAATGGATTATTGACAGTGGATGTACTAATCACATGACGGGCGAACGAAGTCTTCTCATGGACTCAACCTTACGTCCATCTGACAAAAGTCACATCACATTTGCTGATACTAGTAAAAGCAAGGTATTGGGTCTAGGTAGAGTTGCAATCTCAAAGGATCAGCACATGGATAAAGTGATGCTTGTTGAATCCCTTGGTTTCAACTTAATGTCTGTCTCAATGCTTTGCGATTTGAACATGATTGTGACATTTGGAAAATATTGTTGCCTTGTTCTAATGGAATCTGACAAGTCTCTAGTCTTTGAAGGGTATCAGAAGGATGATTTGTACATGGTAGATTTCTCAGCAGGACCACAGTTTGTCGTATGTCTTCTTGCAAAAGCTTCAGAGTGCTGGCTCTGGCATCGGACGCTAGCGCATGCTGGCATGAGGAACTTGCATACTCTTGCAAAGAATAAGCACGTCATAGGCATTGAGGGTGTCAAGTTCAAGAAGGATCACTTATGCGGTGCCTGCGAAGCTGGAAAGATGACTAGGGCCAAGCATCCCTCGAAGACAATCATGACAACGACTCAACCCTTCGAACTGCTACACATGGACCTCTTCGGCCCTGCTCACTACTCTACCCTTACTACTACTGCTTGTCACTATGGCTTCGTCATTGTTGATGATTATTCAAGATATACATGGGTACATATAATCCTCTACAAGATTGAAGTGCAGGATGTCTTCAGACGCTTCGCCAATCGAGCCATGAACAACTATGGCGTCAAGATCAAGCACATCAGAAGTGACAATGGCACTGAATTCAAGAACACCGGCCTAGACACTTATCTTGATACATTGGGCATCACTCATGAGTTCTCAGCTCCGTACACGCCGCAACAGAATGGCATCGTGGAACGCAAGAACAGAACACTCATTGAGATGGCTCGGACGATGCTTGATGAATACAAGACTCCAAGAAAGTTCTGGCCCGAAGCTATTGATACTGCATGCCATGTCATCAACCGTGTTTATCTTCACAAGCTTCTGAAGAAAACATCCTATGAACTCCTCACTGGTAAGAAGCCAAATGTCAGTTACTTTAGAGTATTTGGTGCTAGGTGCTGGATCAAGGATCCACATCACACTTCAAAATTTGCACCGAAAGCACATGAAGGTTTTCTGCTTGATTACTGAAAGGATTCACACTCCTATAGAGTCTTCAACCTCTTTCACTATAAAGTGGTTGAAACTGTGGATGTGCGGTTCGATGAGACTAACGGCTCGCAAAGAGAGCACCTGCCAAATGTGCTATATGAAATTCCACCTAGTGAATCCATCAAGCTTATGGGAACTGGAGAAATCTTACCAACTGAAGTACAACCTAAAGAGGAACTTATCATTTCTTCACCTAATCAACCTGAAGACAATGCTCAGCCTAAAGACAATCCTTCAAACGATGACATGATCAGCAAGAGCAAAATCTTCGTCTAGTTCATCCTCGTGTTGCAAGTGAAGTACAGATTGAGAAGATAATTGATAGCATCAATGCACCTGGTCCACTCACTCGTTCAAGGGCAACACAACTAGCAAATTTCTGTAGGCACTTTGCATTCGTCTCAATATCTGAACCCAAGAAAGTTGATGAAGCCTTCATGGAACCTGAATGGATTCAAGCTATGCAAGAAGAGCTTCAACAGTTCGAGCTGAATAATGTATGGGAACTGGTCAAGCGTCCTGATCCTTGTAAACACAATATCATAGGCACTAAATGGATATATCGCAACAAGCAAGATGAGCATGGTCAAGTTGTCAGAAACAAGGCTCGTCTCATTGCTCAAGGATACACTCAGGTTGAAGGAATTGACTTCGATGAAACATTTGCTCCTGTGGCTAGGCTTGAAGCTATACACATACTGCTAGCCTATGCAAATCATCATAACATCCTTCTGTATCAAATGGATGTGAAGAGTGCCTTTCTTAATGGCAAGATTGAAGAAGAAGTGTATGTTGCACAATTGCCTGGTTTTGAAGATCCAAAACATCCTGACATGGTTTACAAGCTCAACAAGGCACTGTATGGCCTCAAACAAGCCCCTCATGCTTGGTATGACACACTCAAAGACTTCCTGAAGAGCAAAGGCTTCAAACCTGGTTCCCTGGATACCACACTCTTCACGAAGACATATGCTGGTGAACTGTTTGTGTGCCAAATATACGTGGATGACATTATCTTCGGCTGCACTAATCAGAAATACAGTGATGAGTTTGGACACATGATGCAAGAGCAATATCAGATGTCCATGATGGGTGAGCTGAAGTTCTTCCTTGGTCTTCAAATACGGCAGCAACGCAACAACATCTTCATATCTCAAGAGAAATACCTCAAAGATTGCCTGAAGAAGTTTGGAATGCAAGATTGCAAAGGTTATATGATGCCAATGCCAATCAAAAGTCATCTGGGTCATGACGACAATGGTAAAGAGTTCGATCAAAAGGTATACCGCTCCATGATTGGTTCTTTGCTTTATTTATGTGCATCTAGGCCAGATATCATGATTAGTGTTTGCATGTGTGCCCGATTCCAAGCGGCACCAAAGGAGTCGCATCACTTAGTTGTGAAGCGAATTCTTCGATATTTGGCTTACACCCCAATGGTACGATTATGGTATCCAAAGGGCTCAGAGTTTGATATAGTTGGATTCTTGGATGTTGATTATGCTGGTGACAAGGTGGATCGCAAGTCTACATTAGGCACATGTCACTTTCTGGGATGATCACTTGTGTGTTGGTCTTCAAACAAGCATAACTGTGTATCTCTCTCCACTGCTGAATCTGAATACATTGCTGCTGGATCTTGCTGTGCTCAGCTTCTATGGATGAAGCAAACACTCAAAGACTATGGCATTCATCTGAAGCAAGTGCCACTCTACTGCGACAATGAAAGCTCCATCAAGATTGCCAACAACCCAGTTCATCACTCGAAGACAAAGCACATTCAGATCCATCATCACTTTCTCAGAGATCATGTTATGAAGGAAGATATTGATATCATTCACGTCAACACTGAAGAGCAACTAGCAGATATCTCCACAAAGCCCTAGGATGAGAAAAGGTTTTGCAAGTTGCGGTGTGAGCTAAATATCTTAGAATCCTCAAATGTCCTATGATCATGCACACATCCTAACACCTATGCATGTTGATGACTTAGATGTACAACACATGAAGTAACGTATATCTTCAACTAATGAATACTTACACTCTAAGTGTGAATACACTAACGCGGAATTTGACTTCGGAGCGCCACGATAACTATGCGCCATGTCTGGGTCTAATACTTCCTATACGGTGGGTAACGCCACCACCAAACTTTTGTTTGGAGTGTTTTCTGTTGGCGTTACATTTGCAAAGTCTTCGCATTTTGTCTGTCTTCAATATTAACATGACTTCATGTTTATCTTCACTATATTGATTTGGTCTTATTCGGATATATTCATATATTTGTGTTCTGTCCTCTACAGCATTCACTTATAGCTATGTCTTCTCGTTTGAATCTTTTGAACTAAGTGAATGTGATCGGACCCTAATCTTTCTATGCTCCTGTCTCAAATCTATCTATCCAAATCATATGCATTCTATTGAAACTTTCGAATGTCTTCGCTGCGTCCTTGTCAGCAGAAGATACAGAGACAAACATTAAATCTGTTTTAAATGCTCAATCCTTTTTGCCTGAACCCCGAAGAAGCGGGAACAACCACCCGACAATCCAGTCATGCGTGGGAACGTGGAACAACCTCCAATGTGTTGCATGATCACCACGTGTCCTTCAGATGTGAACCGCCAGGGGCACCTGCGTAATAATGCTGCGCCGTCCCTATCCTTATAGCCACACCCCAGTCATTATCTCTTCTTCCACTTCTCTCTCTCTCGCACAAACCCTAGCGCCACCGCTAGCCCTCGACGACGCCGGCGACGAAGCGCTTAGCTGCCGTGACCTCACCGACGCCGTCCTCACGCCGGCCGCGGACATCGTCTTCTCCGTCGTCGCTGTAGGTGTCCTCCGTCGCCAAGTTAGGGCACGGAAGATCGAACTGCTCGACCTCATCTCCTACTCCATCTAGCAGTTCCTCGAGTGGTAAATAAAAACTCTTTTTACAGTCCTTTTTGATCCGATAGATTCATCTTTTTCGACCACAAGTGGTTTCTGTCCTTACAAAGTTGTATCTATCCGGGTCTGCATCTCATAACATGCCTAGTATGTTCACTTATGCTTCACAAAGTAGTTAGATTCCTCACTTGTACTTATTCATGGATTCGTACAAATCTGGAACCAACTCTCTACATATGAGTGAATGTCTTCGCACTATGAGGTCAATGTCTTCTAAACTGATTTATCTTCAAAACCTTCGGAGAATGCATATGACCTCTTACCCTTCCCTCGCATCTCTAATGCTGTCATAGGTACATGTCCATGGGAGAATCCCTTAGTTCTCATAGTTTGCATTCATTTGCAGAGTTCTTACAGCATCACATTAATTCTCCCAAAGCTAATTCTTGTCTGACCAGCAGAAGGAAGCCTTCGCATATTCTGAAGCCTTTCAGTCTGAAATTCATGGCAACAGAAAAATCAGTCAGGAAGGGCGGTAGACAGCGCCGTGAAAACACTGCTAAGGTGTAGGATCGAAAGTATGTCTAGAGGGGGGGTCATTAGACTACTTGACCAAATAAAAACTTAACCTTTTCCCAATTTTAGTTCTTGGCAGATTTTAGCTATTGTAGGACAAGTCAAGCAATCATCACACAATTCAAGCAAGCATGCAAAGAGTATATTGGCAGCGGAAAGTAAAGCATGCAACTTGAAAGAATGTAAAGGGAAGGGTGTGGAGAATTCAAACACAATTGGAGACACAGATGTTTTTCCCGTGGTTCGGATAGGTGGTGCTATCCTACATCCACGTTGATGGAGACTTCAACCCATGAAGGGTAACGGTTGCGCGAGTCCATGGAGGGCTCCACCCACGAAGGGTAATGGTTGCGCGAGTCCACGGAGGGCTCCACCCATGAAGGGTCCACGAAGAAGCAACCACCCACGAAGGGTCCACGAAGAAGCAACCTTGTCTATCCCACCATGGCCATCGCCCACGAAGGACTTGCCTCACTAGCGGTAGATCTTCACGAAGTAGGCGATCTCCTTGCCCTTACAAACTCCTTGGTTCAACTCCACAATCTTGTCGGAGGCTCCCAAGTAACACCTAGCCAATCTAGGAGACACCACTCTCCAAGGAGTAACAAATGGTGTCTAGGTAATGAACTCCTTGCTCTTGTGCTTCAAATGATAGTCTCCCCAACACTCAACTTTCTCTCATAGGATTTGGATTTTGTGGAAGGAAGATTTGAGTGGAAAGCAACTTGGGGAAGGCTAGAGATCAAGATTCATATGGTAGGAATGGAATATCTTGGTCTCAACACATGAGTAGGTGGTTCTCTCTCAGAACATATGAGTTGGAATTGTGTATGTGTTCTGATGGCTCTCTCCATGAATGAAGAGGAGGTGGAGGGGTATATATAGCCTCCACACAAAATCCAACCGTTACACACAGTTTTCCAATCTCGGTGGGACCGAATCAACAAACTCGGTCGGACCGAAAAGGTAAACCTAGTGACCGTTAGAGATTTTCGGTGGGACTGACATGCAACTCGGTAGGATCGATATGGTTAGGGTTTGGGCATAACGTAATCTCGGTGAGACCGATTACACAAACTCGGTGAGATCGAGTTTGGTAATAAGCTAACCAGAGAGTTGGTCAGGCAAACTCGGTGGGACCGATTTGCTCTTTCGGTGAGACTGAAAAGTTACAAAAGGAAAACAAAGAGTTTACATTGCAATCTCGGTGGGACCGATTCGCTCTTTCGGTGAGACCGAAAAGTTACGAAAGGGAAACAGAGAGTTTGCAATCCCATCTCGGTGAGACCGAGATCGCTATCGGTAGAACCGAATTGCTAGGGTTTGGCAGTGGCTTATGACAAGTGAAACTCGGTGGCGCCGGATAGAAAGAATCGGTAGGACCGAGTTTGGCTTAGGGTTTAGGTCATATGTGGATATGGGAAAGTAGTTGAGGGTTTTGGAGCATATCACTAAGCACATGAAGCAAGAGGCTCATTAAGCAACACCTCATCCCTCCTTGATAGTATTGGCTTTTCCTAAAGACTCAATGCGATCTTGGATCACTAAAATATAAAATGAAGAGTCTTGAGCTTTTGAGCTTGAGCCAATCCTTTGTCCTTAGCATTTTGAGGGTTCCACTTTCACATCCATGCCATGCCAATCATTGAGCTTTCCTGAAATAGTCATCTTGGAATAGCATTAGCTCAATGAGCTATATGTTGTTATGAATTACCAAAACCACCTAGGGATAGTTGCACTTTCATAAGGACCTGCCACCGGATCTCTATGAGTTATACAAGTCAGATCCAGAAGAGAACTATGGAGAACGCAAGAACCGAATCCAATGGATTCGAAGACATTGGGCAGAGGAATGGTTCAAGTACAGATTTGTCACTGACGAATATGCTGAAAAGAATGCCATCAAGGCCCCTGGGGAGATATTATATACAAAGGTCTTCAGCCCAAGTCGAAGTCCGAAGCTATTGCTCAAGGCTTCTACCCCTGCATGATTCGTGGACCTCAGCCTACTAATGCCGACTCATCCTCTCTGTTATGGTGTCGTGAAGACAATCTCTTTAAGTGCAACTTCCAGTTTGCCAAAACTTCTACCAAAGAGAACAAGAAGTCACTAGGGTTAGACTTCAACCCTGGTCCCTCTGCTCCTCATGCCGACGGCACATGCGATGTTGAACCCAATATTGTTGGGCCCTTCTACAACCTTGAAGGTCTTATCACTCACATTCAGGTTCAAGGGGCAGCCGTGGATCACTCTGCAGATGACGCTGAATCTGACGAAGCGCCTGCACCACCGAAGCCTGTGAAGAAAAAGAAACCAAAGGCTTCAAAGCCCTCCTCAGCACCAAAGGTCTCGCGGGCGAAGCCTCTGGCCACTTCACCTCGTGAAGCCAGTGTGCAGTCTGAAGATCTCTCTCGCATCTCCAAGTCTAACAAGTTGAAGAAGCCCATACAACCAACTGGTCAAGCACCGACCCCTGCTGCCATTCTACGGAACGAGAACGAAGCCATTGATCTGTCTAGCGATGACGACCTTGGCGATGATGCTCTTGAGCTGCTCATAAAGAGCAAGCAAGAGGCGGAAATCTTCAATGATCTTCCCCTCTTTGATGTGGAGATCCTGTACAAATTCATTGATGAGTGGTTTGACAGCCCAGACCTCAGTTTTGATGATCTTCAGCTCCCAATTGGCCTCAGCGTCTCTTTCCATGGAGCCATTGTTCCTGAGATGGCTCTTGCACAGAAAATTGTTAAGCTGAAGAACAAGATTGATTATGAGAAGGCTCAGTTCAAGAAGCACATGGCCAAGCTCAACATGGAAGACATCCAGAACTTCAAGGTCATGATGCATGAGCTCAAGGAGGCGTTCCACAAGAAACGAGAAGAAGCAAAAGGTTCTCGTGAGCGCATGAAGAATCTTGCTGCCAAGTGTGTTCAAGCCTACAATGAAGCCGAAAGCCGCAAGGCTTTGGGGCGACCAGGCATCGACCCCAGAATGGATGCCAAGAAGAAGAAGAAGAAGAAGAAGAAGAAGAAGAAGCCCGCTGTGGCCCAACCAGAAGCATCAAGGCAGGAAGAATTTCGCATTGTCTTCCCGGCCAGTATGACAGGCTCGAAGCCTAAGGTCCCCACTGTGGCTTCGGAGCTCAAGAAAACAAGGGCAACTGAAGCCGAAGCCTGCAAGCGCAAGACCAAGCACACAACTGACGAAGCTCCACCAACCAAGAAGAGAAAGACAAAGAAGAAAGACCGGGATGCTCCCAAAGAGCCCCTTGTTGTCGAGCCAATCTCAGTGGCTCGTCCTGCGTCTGAACATTGTGAGCGCCAGTTAATAGTTCATGAGCCTGCTTCCACAGAGGCTCCAGTAGTTGAAGACATTCCAGATGTTGACCCCATCGCAGCTAAAGACATTGGTCATCAAGACAATGTTCAAGATGATGAAGTCCTTCCTCAGATCGAACACAATGTGGTATCATTGCCTGTTCTCACGAACAGTGAACTCATCAGCATTGGTCGTCCATTGATGCCAATCGCTCAGGATGACTCATGGGCTGATCACCCACAAGACTCCCCCTGTCAAGAAGAAACCCCAAGTACTTCCCCACCTCAAGTCACCACTTCGGTGCTTGAAGATGGTGACTTTGTGGCCCAGCCAACTCCCTCTCCAAAGGCGTCGCCCCCACTCCGCAGGCTTCACAAAGGACCAAGGCCAAAGGTCACTTTGTCAAGTGTTCTAGAAGGAGAAGAGCGCCAATCAGTTTCACGCCAAGCCTTTCCTGAAGCCTCTCCTACTGCAAACATCCCCGAGTCTGAAGCCAAAGCGGCTGAAGATATTCCGGCTGCATCAGCCGATGAACAAGAAGAACCAAGAGAAGAAGAACTTGTTGCTACACCCCCGTCCAACCCTGAATTTGTTCTCGAGGAGAACATGTCCAACCCTCCAGCTACTCGCGTGGAGGTTGAAAACTCTGAGGCGGCCACTAACACCATCACTGACGCCAATGGCGTTGTCATGGCTGAAGCTACTGTGGCGCCTGAAGCTAATGTGGAGCCAGAAGTGACTACACCCGAAGACAATCTGCAGCCTAAAGCCAATGCCTCTGCTCCTGTACCACCTCCAAGGCCACACACCATCGAGCAAGCATATGATCGTGGTCAGCTTGTTACCGTCCACTGGCCAATTCTGGTTCCTCCGCCTGCTCCCAGACCTCAATTTGACTATCATGTGGAGCACATGCCTTAGGTCCAGAAGCCAAAGCCAAGGCTGCCAAGGTTTCCAGGTACTGCAACTTCACCAGGATCTTTCAATGCCAATGGCTTCATAGCACACAACACCTTCTTTGATAGTGCCAAGAACCCCTATTCCAAGCCAAGAATTTCATCTGATCGATTCTGGAGCTACCAGTAGCGCAGTTACTATTCCTGTGTACTCTATGATCAAGGGCGCATCTTTCCCCATATGCATCTTGATAGTGAAGCCATTGCTGGACTGCCCTGCTTGGAAGAGGCACTTGACTGTTTTCGTGATGCTGGTCTTCTGAACTTTGTGACTGCCAAAGAACATTGGAATGAAGAGCTTCTGCTACAATTTTATGCTACTCTCCCCATTCGCGGCTACAACAGGGATCCGAAGACTTGGATCCTCGAGTGGATGACAGGTGATGTGCACCATGAAGCTAAAGCCCAAGACATCATTGAGCTTACTACCCTGCCCACTCCTGGTGAACACTATGAACCAGGTTATCAGCTACACCAGAATGCGTTGGAAAGCATCTTCCAGAAGCCAGAGCCAAATATGAGCCAAATGCTGAGCATGATGAAGCCACTGCCACAAGACACTGACTATCCTAAGGAGTTCTTTGTTGAAGACCTAGAGTATCTGTCCCGCACTATCTATCATATTATCAGGCGACTCTGGCCGGTCAAATGACATTCTCCTGCAGCGAAGCTTGAAGGAGCCATGAAGACATTGGTTTTCTATATCTTCAATGGCATCAACTTCAATGCTCAAGACTTCTTCATCAGGAAATTGGCTGCATCTGGCTCCGATATCTTTTGTCTGAAGTTCTATGCTCCATGGGTAATGCGCCTCATCAAGCTTCACTTTGCTATCAACTATCAGCCGTCTGCGCACAATCACCTTATATTCTTGCCAGAGGTTGATCTGTCTGTCGAAGCCATTTACCCAGAGCCTGCAAAGGAGCCAATTTATCTTCACAATGTCGATCATCAAAGCTTCACCCAGCCCATTGAAGGAGTTCAGGCCGTTTCTCGTGTTTATCCCTTGGCTGGCAATACACGTGCCCCTCGCACCCAAACTGAAGCCACTGCAAGTACCATCGCCCAAAGGCCTCGGAAGCGATCTCGTGTTCTCAATGACCGAGAGCTTCTCGTCGCACTACATCAGAAACATGATAAGCATCATGACTGGCTTAAGCGTCAGATGCAAAGCCTCTTGGTGGACGTCAATCGCATTCGAAATCTTGCCACCAAGAATGCCTTTGTTACACATGAAACCTGTCGGAGGTCATGGAAGAGCTTGACATTGCTCAGTGCTGAAGCTGATCTTCAAGACCATGGCTTCACAGAGAGATTCAAGTTTGACTCAACTCCTCCAAGGAATGCTCACTTGCGTCGGACTCCCTCACTCGAAGACTCTGACTATTCCTCCTCAGCTGCAACGGTGAATGCCAGAGTCATAGATGATCAAGATGATGCTACCTCACCACCTCCAACTTCAGCGCGTGTCGACACTGCACCAAGTTCTTCTGCACCACCGAACCTCAATGACGACCATGCTGTTTCGCCTACTCCTCATGGGAACGAGTAGAAGCTCTATGTCTTCAAACCTTTTTGGTCATTACTGACAAAAGGGGGAGAACATATGAGTTGATAGTCTTCAAGCGGGTCCATATGGGTGGTTGCTATACTTTTGCTACATTTGCCAAGTGCTTACAACTCTCGCTTTTGATACACTTGGTTATTTTTGAGTTGTAACACTTAAACTTGATGGTCATCTGCTACCTTTTCGACAACTATGTGACATGTGCGATGATAAATTCCGCACGAAATCATTTTGCAGACATCCATTTTTCATTATGCATGCCATTATCTTCGTTATATCCTTTCATGCATGATGAATTGTCTTCATAAATAGAAGAGGAGCTCCACAAGTACAACTTGCCATGGGCATTTGCATTCAAAAGCAAAAAACTTATATGCACATCTTCAGGGGGAGCCTTTCTGCTACTTACGAAGACAATACCTAAATCCTTTACAATTTCACATACTCTTATCCCCGTTGGAACTTCAACCAGCTTGTCATCAATCACCAAAAAGGGGGAGATTGTAAGTGCATCTAGTGCCACCCCTAGTTGGTTTTGGAGTATTGACGACAAACCTGGTTGAGGGACTAATGTGTTTGTGAGAATTGCAGGATAACACAGGTAGTAGTCCATCATTGATTCGGTTTACCTATCGGTGATGACCCTTAAAAATGTATGAAGACATTCAAGACAAAGGTGGTATGTGAAGATATTCACATTGAAGACTATGACAAGAGAAGACATCGGGTGAAGACTATGGAGCGCAAAGACTTAGTTGTTTCGTTGTTTCCTTTTCTTCTTTGTTGAGTCATAGGAACCACCGCACTGTTAAGTGGGGTCCCAGTGAACAAAGTCATAGGAACCACCGCACTGTTAAGATATTCACATTGAAGACTATGACAAGAGAAGACATCGGGTGAAGACTATGGAGCGCGAAGACTTAGTTGTTTCGTTGTTTCCTTTTCTTCTTTGTTGAGTCATAGGAACCACCGCACTGTTAAGTGGGGTCCCAGTGAACAAAGTCAGAGTGACTGAAGTGATGCTTAACCAAAATCCTATGTCTTCGAGCGAAGACAATGAGAGCAAATCTTATCCATAGCTGGATGAGTCAGCTTTACTTGTAGCCCAAGTAAAGTTGCCGCGTGTGTTTGAAATCTGACCGTTGGAACACGTGTCAGTTCCTTAGTGACCCACAGTTATTTCGGACAAATCAGGTTGGGTTGCCTAGTGGCTATAAATAGCCCACCCCCTACACCATAAATCGGTGGCAGCTCGAAGTTAGTGCACGGCTTTTGTCGTTTGAGAGCAACCCACCTTGAAGCCTTTGAGAGAGAAATCCTTGCGAGGACAAAGCCCTAAACACCCAGAGCCAAAGAGTGTTAGGCATGATTGAAGTCTTCCTGTCTGTGTGATCTGAAGACTTGTTACACTTGAGGACTGTGAATCCTCCAGCCGGTTAGGAGTCGCGTTCTGAGCATCCAAGAGTCATTGTGGATCGCCGGTGAACGAAGTCTGTGAAGGTTTGGAAGTCTACCTTGAAGACTTACCATAGTGATTGGGCGAGGACTGGGTGTCCTTAGCTCAAGGGGAATAAGGTGAAGACACGGTCTTCTGATTTAAATCTCAGCCTCCCTAACCAGACGTACAGTTGTCACAGCAACTAGAACTGGTCCAACAAATCATTGTCTTCAACAAGCCACTGGTTCTATCCTTCCCATCTTTTTATTTACAGTTGATCCTTGTGAAGTCATTGCCTGTTTGCATTGTCCATTTGTCTTCACTGTGTGACTGTTTGTTCAGATTGGTTTCATACTATCTTCCATCCTGATCCGTACTGCCTAGCTGCTATTAGTCTTCATGTTGTCACTTCATTGAATACTTGACTATGGCTTGTCTAGTGTAGTCTACCTTCCGCTGCATGGTTATAGGTTCGTTTCTATTGTTTGTCTTTGAAACTCCCATGTTTTGAAGACTTTCATGAAAATCGCCTATTCACCCCCCTCTAGTCGATAACTAGCACTTTGAGTTATGCATCGCTTAATACGATGGCATGCTACTTTATCGTCGTGTTCACCTATTAGAATCCGATCCAGGTCCAAATTAATGTTGAAACTTGAGTTTTTAAATGGTTGTGGGGTACATATTGGGGCAGCAATCAATACTATCCGTCTACTATCTGGTTAATCTCGGGTGTCTACTATGAGTTTCATGTCAGGTGCAAACAAACATTACAGGAGCCATTATCTGTATTTTTAACTAAAGCTATTATCTGCCTACTATCATTGGATTTGGGTCTATCCATAGTTTGCTACCATCACTCTGGATTTGTGCATGCACTCCTTACATAATCTCACTATGTTTTATTCCTATGCATGTCAGTTATTTACATAATGGAACTAAACATGTAGAGCAAAAGAGACGAGCCTTGCATGGCAATAAAATTTCATGCAGATGTCACTCCATGGTGGGCGCAAAGGCAGCCCCCCTCCACCCATTTCGGATCCTAATCAAGAGGAAGATAACTGTTATGAGGGGGATTTAGAAGGAGAAGACAACTCCTATTTACCCCCTGAGGTCTTCGCTCTAACTTGGCATGCTGATGTTGGTAATATCATGCATATGGTGCCTTGCATTGCTTACTGGATACATCAAATATGTCATCTGCTTAGTTTAGACATGCTTTGTGTCAATGCCATCTGTTTAGTTTCCTTATCGTATATGTGAATCACGCAATGCCATCTTTTTTAGCCAGGCATCATATATGTGAATTTTGCAATGCCACCCTGGATAGCCAGTCATCTTTTATGTGAATTATATCATGCCATCAGTTTTTTTATTACGTGTTAAATTTGTCAACAATTTTAGTACATTTCATGCCCTGTTTTCTTCCCTACTATCCATTGCACCTGTCTATGTTACAATGTCTGTACATTCAATTACTTTTCCTGTTTATTAGCCATTTCAATTGGAGGGGTGATGGCAGTATCTGTGGGAGTAAAAGAATGGTCTTCAGAAAAGATTGTGCTACCTATCGATGCAGATAGAACCACGATTGTACTTGCCCAAGAACCAGCCCCACCACACATAACTCGGACTCACGCAGATTGTACCTACCCAGTTGGACAGAGAACTAGCTACACCCTTCTAACCCCAACCCCAGCAGATAGTAACCCAGTTCCAATTGACACAACACCGTCTCCACCACAGAGCACCCAAACACAAGCAGTTAGTAAGGCAACTGCAGTGCCCAAAGCACGAGGACCACCACTCTGAACCCCAAGTCAACGCTTAAAGCAGAAGAAGAATTGTTCTCAAGTCAGGTTCCGTAGCTATGGTTCATACTACTTTGCTCTTGCATCACTATATTTACTCATACCAACTAAGTTCAAATTTAAGGATGCAATTGAAACTCCAATGGCGCAACAGGTATGTTTTAAACCTGTTTCTTTAACGTGTTTGCTGTTGTAACTTGCTCTATGTTGATTTCAGTTTCAATTGAATAATTATGTTCTCATGCCATGCACATTACAAGTGTTGTTATTGTTGTGTAGTTTCCCACACTTATATTCTGTCTATGTTGCTTTGTCTTAAATAGATATCATTCATACTGTATCTATCTTGATTTGGCAACATAAACTAGAATGATATAGACCATACAGTGACCATACTACCTAGATATATGTTTGTTTCATGATGTTATCCTGTCCACCTTACTACTGAACTGGTTTACCAAAATGAGTTTCATATGCTACATTGTAAACCTGTGATGTGCTTGTTTGTTTCTCTTTTAGAACACGGATAAAATATTGGAGAAGAGTACCCCGTTATGCAATGGTAAAGGAAGTAATGTAGATAAGGTTCAAGATAGTGAGACATCCCTGTTGGTCTCCAAGAAAGCTGATAAAAACTATATTGAAGACAATGAGACAACCCCAAAGTCCTGTCTTGATGTAGTGTTCGAGTTACTAGTTACTACTGCTGGCACCAACTCTTCGAACTTGCTGCCTGAATTAGTTCGGCTTCTTGAGTCTCAACTTCAAGTTGAAAGACATTGATCAGATGTTATGCGACAGGAAGCCGAAGGATTGAGGAAGTCCCTGCAGAATTCAGATGCATACTTTGTGGTGCAACAGCAAGTGCTGGAGGATTTAAGCGTCAAACAAGAGAAAGTTAATAAGCTTGCCAAGCATCTTGTCAGCATTATGGGTACCCAGGATATTGTTTCTTGAGCTCTTCTGAAGTGGTTTCAGTTCTGGACTTGTTTTGCTGCGGCGTTTATTTGCACTGGTCGCCAACTTTGACAACCAGTGTATATGATATGCTGCTTTGTTCCCTATATCTGCACTGGTGGCGAACTTTAATGCCTAGTGGATGTAATATGTGTAATAGCCGTGATAGCCTAGAGTAAGTTGCTTGCTTATTTATTTCCTTGTTGTCTTGTTTATTTGTTTGCTTGTAGTCAGTGCAGTTCTTTTTCCGCGGTTTGCTAGTGGCCGCAATAACCTATTTTTTAAAACTAGGCCACAATAACCATGGGCTACATATTTACTATAGTTACTATGGGCCTCCTACGGGCCGTAGAAACAATGGGCCTTCTTAGGGCCATAGAAAGAATGGGCCTTCTATGGGTTGTAGCATCAATGGGCCTTCTACGGGCCGTAGCATCAATGGGCCTTCTACGTGCCGTATGATCGATAGGCCAAACATGGGCCAATAACAGACTGCATTAGGGGTCGTAAACGGGCTAGATTTGGAATCGTCCATTCATGGGCCGACAGTAACAAGCCGTCGTTAATCGGCCGTATTTGATGACGTTATGAAAACGGCCCAACGGAGCAACGGGCCGATTGTAACCGCGGGCTGAATTTGGCCCACGGGCAGAAAAGGCCAATGACGGGCCGTAAGTAACCGAATGCTGGAAATGAGCCCAAGAATAAATGGCCCCGAGAAGGCCGAAAGATAACACGGGTTGGAAATGGCCCAATGGAATAATGGGCCGTTAATGGGTATAAAGGGGTACACTGTTCATTGTGAGCTAGATTCACCACGGGCCGTTAATGGGCCAAGAGTTACAAATGGTCTCGTATGGGCCGAAAGACATCATGGGCCATACATGGGCCGGAAGTTACAATGGGCTAGAATCATATTGGAAGGCCCAGATGAAGCTACTGGGCTTAATTCGGATAGGCCGTAACGGGCCGTGAGTTAGCGGGTCGTAAATGGGCTATATACGAATAGGCCGTTAACAGGCTTTCCCTGGGCCGGCCCGTTACCTTTTCACCAAGTCAAATGGGCCGGCCTTTTCACCGGAATGGGCGTCTGTTGGGCCTTGCCATGTGTGGACGTATCATAGGCGCCTCCTGTCCAATGAATGGATGACATCTGTCCCAATGGTGAGCCAACACGTGTTTCCTCCGGCCAATGAGAATTTTACACGTGGAAAATCCTCATTGGTCTGGGCTGTTAGCGGGTTATCGGATCCAAAACCAGACCTGATAGCTTAACGGTGTCCCGTTAAGGTAACTGCCACGTGTCGGTCACCCTTGGCGAAAGCACTTCCATGATGCGTGATTTATCGTCATGGAAGTGGACACTTCCGTGATGATAATTTTGTTAATGTCATGGAACACTTCAATGACAGCACAGGTATGACTATCTTGATTCTGTCATAAATTTGTCATGGATGTACATGCATGATAGAAAACATGACCTACTGTGACAAACACGTATCATCACGGAAGTGTATTTTTTTTGTAGCGTTGATAGGGTTTCTTGCGTCTCGCTCTCTCACCCTCTCCATATCAAAACATGATGACAGTGTTCACTCTATCTCTCTCCTCACTGGTGGTCACAGATCCGGCCGAATCCCGTCCACTGCGGGAGGTGAGGAGGTGCAGCGTTGACATTGTCACCATCGGCGATCGAGGAAGCCGATGCGCACCGTCCTCTCGGAGCCGGCGCTGGCGTGGACGAAGGTCCTTCGTGCCCTTGTTCGCTGTCGTCGTGTGGGCAGATCCCGCCCGCCCGCCTAAGCCACATCTCGCCCACCTGAGCTATAATTTCTTGTACTGGTCCAGCTCCCCAGGTCGCTGCATGCGGTTTTTTTCTATGCGACTACTCCCCAGATCCCCATGTATAGTAGCTAGGGTTCGTCGGCTGGTCCAACATCACCTACTATAATAGAGGAAATGCCACTTGAAAAGTTGTCCTGATTTGTGCCTCGGTGGAGGTATACATGTTGTTTCGACAAATAATACATGGTGGTTGTGCGGTCATTGTCCATATGCTCCTATTGCTGCTGCTAATCTAATACTATCACTGGTTAAATGAAGAAATGTTTTTTATCGGGTATCTTGGTTTAGAGCATCTCCAATAGCTTGTCTATATGGATGTCTATACTCGTTTTCCACGACGTGAGCCCAAAACAGGCGTCCAACAGCTTGTCTACATGGTCGTCCAAATATACACATCCTCTAAATGTCGTTATTAATCTTGTACCACTGCCAAAACAAAGTAACAACACTATATCCCTATTTTTAAATTTTTTTGCAAACAGCGATGCGTATCTCCATACCCGGGCATGTCTTCCTCAATTTTAGTGGAACTGCACAAAATTGGATGGCCATTGTTGTTCCGCCTCACTATCCTCTGCCACGTGGTTGTTCCTTCCTTGAGCTTGATTAATGAGAAGAAATAGACCACAGTGAGGATTTGTCGAAATTCATAGGTGCCTCACCCAAACTTGATGCCAAATGGATGATGCATCACCACGATGACCTATCGATGCTCATGGTTGCACCTCATGGTTGCGTCAGCTGGTGAAGCTGGTCGATTTTCCATGAAAAACAAGTTTTCTTCCACTAGTGCTCTTTGCTTGTTACCCACAAAGATGATATCCTTCATAAGTTCACCTTGGTTGCGTTGGAGACGCAGTCGTCTTTCACGTTGGTGCAATTTTATCACACAATTGTCTATGAACCAAATGTTTCCTTGAAGAAGGATCGACGTTGGTACTAAGAGCATAAGTTTTGTATTGATTTCTAAGCCTTCACACAACTTTGTCTTCAGCTCCCCTGTAATTTTATTTGTCCAGCTATTAACTTTGATTAAAAAATGGTGTGGACTAAAAACCTGGATGGACCTAGTAGCCCTCCATTTTTATTTACTCTGCATATTAGATTTGACTAAAGTCAAACTTTGTAAAGTTTGAACTAGTTTAGGCCGAACACAACAAACCATAATTATTGAGAGAGGGCAAATTTTACATACTCTCAAACCTTTCCGATAATTGAAACTAAAATTCTTTATTTGTACACACTCTCACACGTTTCCGATAATTTGGCGCATGTGTGGTTGTTCACTTAGACTAGTCATAGTGGGGAGTAACTTAGAGTAGTAACATGCATATGTTACTAGTCTATGTTACTACCTCCACAGTACTACATATGTGTTGTGTCATGCATCACTTCATTTATTAGGTTGAAGACTCATCTTTTCTTGATATATGTGATGTTATAGTAACTAGCTATGTTACCACATGCCTCTCTTTCTTCATTAATTACATGCCACGTCATCTATTTTGCCTAGATAAGTGTGATGTTACTCCCACTGTGGGTAGTCTTAAGGGAGGGTAGTGTACCGCACGTGAAGGACAAGAAGTGCGACTAGGACGCATGGATCGTTAGTTCATCGGAAGTACTTAGTTTTCTTCACTAGTACGTTAAATAAAGAGTTTTGTTTCGTACTTACACAATTTAAAAAGATTGTTATGGAGAGAATAAGAAAATCACTCCGCTATATATTAGTAGTATACACGAGTACTATATGGACGCAGATTCATTGACTTAGTGCACCTGCCTTTGGGTGTATGACAGGTGGACCCAAAATGTGGCTAGCCCACCTGTCATACAGCCAAAGTCAGGTGCAGTTAAGGCACCGGAGCTCATTACGTAATACAGTATATATGTAGTACACTATATAAGCTGGAGCCTCAGCGCTTGTTCTCTAGGGTTTGCACTCTCCACACTCTCGCCGCACTACATATATATACACACGCTGGAGGCTCGGTGTTCCTTTGCTAGGGTTTGCTATATTCACAGTCTCCCGCCCTCTTCACCAGATCTAAACAAGATTTTGTCGTGGCCTCTGTCTCTCTCTCCCCCCTCACAGCTAGTGAAGGAGGCATCTGGATCCCGTCGCACCGAGAAGGGGAGGAGGTGCAGCATTCACTCTATCGCCTTCGGCGTGGGAGGCAATCCACTATCGGCTGCGTTGTTCTCTTTCACCCAGCGCCTGCGCGGGAGGACCACCGACCCCTTCTTCCTCATAGCCGTACATAGTGTGGGCAGATCCGGCCTCCCGCCGCACGCCTTGCCACATCCCGATGACCCTAAGGTATAAGTTTCTTTGAAACTGTCATTGCTCTAGCTGCATGCGGATCTTTTTCAATTCTGTAGTCGAATCTAGGTCTTGGTTCAAAGAGGAAAGAAGGGTGTGGTGGGGTGGAGCATGAATCTAGGACGTGGTTCAATGAGGAAAGGAGGGAGGGAAAGTAGTATAGACTGGCTATCCAGCCGCTTTGTTGGTCGAAAAGGAAAAAAGGGGGTAACCCAGTACACACATCTGTAAGAAATCGATCTCTTTGTTGAAAAGGGAAAGAAACTGGGGGGTTGGGTAGTTTGTGCAAGACTAGATTTGCTGCCCTCACATAGGAAAAAGGTTCAAAGAGAACAAATATGGGACCAACGCAGATATGCTGCTTGGCTACATACTATACATCACCCATTTATACGTGTGGATGCACATGGTGCTGGCATGTCCCATGTCCCATGTCCTATACAACTATTTTGTTGTTGTTAATCTAAGAATGCTGCTGGAAAATTGAAGCAATGCCAGTATTAAAAGTAAATTACATTCTTAATGAATGTTGTTTTAAGAGAATGTCTCTGTTAATATGAATAAATGCAACAATTTTAGAAATGCTACTGTCCTACTTTGTTTTCCATCAAGATAAGTTAGATGCTTCTTTTTGTTGCCATTTGTTTCATCCTCCTTTATTGGCTAGTAATTGTTTCCTTTTTTGCCTCTGTTAAAACAAGGATATCTATTCAACTTATTGCTATAGCAAACTTAAACATCACACCAGTGACTTTGCTTGATTTCAGTGCAACTGCACAAAACAAGATTGGATTTCCTATTCGTGTTAGCAGATTCATAGGTGATCTTGTGTGCGTCATGACAGGTTGGTACTTGCATTCATCCACATGATTGTGCAGTGTGTTTTGAGATGTTGTGCTACTTGTATTGGTACTGTTTTAAATAAATGTTGAATTGAAGCTATTGTATTGCTCTCTTTTCCCATTAAGCAGTGAACAAAAATGGTACCAACCTAGACATGATGCTTGTTGCTTTGTTACAACAAACTCTGCATCACCCCCTTTATAAGTACTCCCTCCGTTTCTTTTTAGTCTGCATATAAGATTTGGTCAAAGTCAAACTATGTTAACTTTGACTAAGTTTATATAAAAATATATCAAGATTCACAACATGAAATCGACATTGTTAGATGCATCATGAAATTAATTTTCATACCATATATCTTTATTATTGTATATGTTGTTATTTTTTCTACAAAGTTGGTCAAACTTTATAAAGTTTGACTTTGACAAAATCTTATATGCAGACTAAAAAGAAATGGAGGGAGTAGATGGAAGCACATGGTGTTGTTGTGCCCACTCTCCCATTGAACTGTTTATGCTTTTTCTTAATCTAATGCCGCTGGTAAAATTAAGCAATGCCACTCTCAGAATTAACTACTGAACTGTTTTAAGAGAATTTCTTTGTTAATACGAATCAATGGAACCGTTTTAGAAATGCTACTGTCCTATACTTTGTTTTCCATCAAGATAAGGTAGATGCTTCTTTTTGTGGCCGCATGTTTCATCCTCCTTTATTGTCCAGTATTTGTTTCCTTTTTTGCCTCTATTAAAACAGGGATATCTATTCAACTTGTTGCTATAGGAAACTTAAATGCCACACTGGCGACTTTTCTTGATTTCAGTGCAACTGCACAAAATGAGAGTGGATTTCCTATTCGTGTTGGCGGATTTGTCTTTTATCTTTGTCGTCTCATGAAAGGTCAGTATAGGCTTTCATCCACATGATGCTGCAGTGTGCTTTGAGATGTTGTGCTACTTGTATTGGTACCGTTTTGGATAAATGTTGAATTAAAGCTATTGAACTGTTGTCTTTTACCATTAAGTGGGCAAAAATTGTTCCAACCCAGACATGATGCTTGTTGATTTGTTACAACAAACTCTACATCACCCCCTTTATAAGTAGATGGAAGCACATGGTGTTGTTGCGCCCACTCTCCCCTCGAACTGTTTATGCCTTTTCTTAATCTAATGCCGCTGGTAAAATTAAGCAATGCCACTATCAGAATTAACTACTGAACTGTTTTAAGAGAATTTCTCTGTTAATATGAATCAATGCAACTGTTTTAGAAATGCTACTATCTTATACTTTGTTTTCCATCAAGATAAGGTAGATGCTTCTTTTTGTGGCCGCATGTTCCATCCTCCTTTATTGGCCAATAACTATCTCCTTTTTTCCTCTTAAAATAGGGATATCTATTCAACTTTTTGCTATAGCAAACTTAAATGTCACACCGGCAACTTTTCTTGATTTCAGTGCAACTGCACAAAATGATATTGCATTTCCTACTCGTGTTGGTAGATTTGTATTTTATGTTGGTCGTCTCATGAAAGGTCAGTACAGGCCTTCATCCACATGATTGTGCAGTGTGCTTTGAGATGTTGTGCTACTTGTATTGGTACTGTTTTAAATAAATGATGAATTGAAGCTATTGTATTGTTGTCTTTTCCCATTAAATAGTGAACAAAAATGGGACCAACCCAGACATCATGCTTGTTGCTTTGTTACAGCAAACTCTGCATCACCCCCTTTATAAGTAGATGGAAGCACATGTTGTTGTTGCGCCCACTCTCCCTTGGAACTGATTATGCTTTTTGTTAATCTAATGCCGCTGGTAAAATTAAGCAATGCCACTCTCAGAATTAACTATTGAATCTTAGTTCAAAACTGCAACACTTGTTAGGGATTGGCGGGATTACCATTTTTGTGGCCGCATGTTAAAACAAGGATATCTATTCAACTTGTTGCTATTGCGACATTTTGCTTCGCTTAATTTTGGTGGAACTGCACAAAAGGAGACCGGATTTCCATATATGTGTTGAGATCTCTTTTAGGTCTTCCTCACGAGTTGTTTCAAATCTTGGTCTTGAAAGGTCAGTACCGACTTTCCTCAGAATTAACTATTGAATCTTAGTTCAAAACTGCAACACTTTTTAGGGATCGGCGGGAGTACCATTTCTCTTACGGATCGGCTGGAGTACACGTTTAAGAAATGTATTGTTCAGATAATGTCTCTGTTATTATATATTAGTTACAGTGTTTTGCAAATGGTACTATCCTGCTTTGTAGTTCTTTCTACATGTTTAACTAAGGTATTGTTAAGATAATGTCTCTGTTAAAATGAATCAATCACATTGTTTTAGGAATGGTACTTTTCTGCTTTGTCGTTCTTTATACATATTGAAACAAGGCATTGTTAAGATAACGTCTCAGTTAATATGAATGAATCACACTGATTGAGAATTGCTACTCTCCTGCTTTGTTTCCCATTAAGATAAGGTAGATTAGTAGATGTTTTTCTTCTGGGAGTACAAGTCATCAACTGTTATTTCTCAGTAATTGTTTCCCTTATACCTATTGTTGCTTACAGGGATATCAAAATTAAAGCTGAGTTTTATTCCAACTTTGATTTTAGTTGAACTACACAAAAGGATCCAATGTGTCCAAGGCAAACTGCTGCATTAGTGGGTCCAGTTGGTCTTACCACTTTGCAGAAAGAAGCAGTCACTGTTTGTGCTACATTACACAAGGAATGATTGAGAAGCTTTACAGAGTATTAATAGACGTTGGTGACATGACTAGTATGTAGAGAGCATAGGAAACTCTACAACACGTGGAGTGCACTGGGCAAAAAGTGCCCAAACAAGTACAAGAAGCCGGGATAGGACTCTAAATCTGTCAATGTCATTCTAAGCAACAATGATGGGGCATCTGGGTATGGTAATCTGTTTACCATACTTTCAGTTTATTAGTCCACCAATGGGTTGACACTGGGGCCCATATTCATGTGTATGCTGATGTGTCTTTGTTTTCTTGCAGCATATAAATATGAAATCCACAGGGATGCTCAGCTTGATTTTAGTGGAACTGCACAAAATGTTCATATGGTTTGTGTCCTCCATAATACTTCATCATGCCCAATACATCGAATGGTTGTCTAATCATTCGTCATCACCTTGAGCCACCAGACAATATGTTTGAATGGAGATGCCAGCGTCGTCCATTAAGAAGGGTAATAAGAAAGACAGAAGGAGAGATGGCTGCTTTACTTGTGGTTCGGAGGAACACTTGGCAAACAAGTGCCCAAACAAGTACCAATAAGCCAGGACAGGACTCCACGTCTTTCAATGCCACTCTAAGCATCAATGATGGGGCATCTGGGTATGGTAATCTGTTTACCATACTTTCAGTTTGTTAGTCCACCGATTGGTGGGTTGACACTGGGGCCAATATTCATGTGTGTGCTGATGTGTCTTTGTTTTCTGGCAGCATATAAATATGAAATCCACAGGGATGCTCAGCTTGATTTTAGTGGAACTGCACAAAATGTTCAGATGGTTCGTGTCCTCCATAATACTTCATCATGCACAATACATCGGATTGTTCTCTAATCATCCGTCGTCACCTTGAGCCACCGGACTATCAGATGACAAACTGATGACAAACCCTGCCTGTTCCACAATCCTAGGCATTACATATTTTGAATGGGAAAATCTTGTCAAAGTTTAATCATTGATGTTAGCAAGAAGACATTATTCTAATATATTGGAATTGGAAAACCATGTCAATTTTTTCTTATTGATGTTAGCCAGAAGACATGGAGTTGATATTTTTGAGTGGGACGCCCTTTGTTGTGAGCAACGTCGATATCCTATTCCTGTCTTTAGTTCAGAAGTAAATATTTACTCTGCTGAGATGCATAGTCGCATGAATGTTGACTTATGTAAGGTATTTTAAGAGTTTGTTCTGAATGTTTTCTATGTAATGCCAGACCTTGTGAGTTTGAATGCAAAGTTGGGCTTGGAATGTTGTGGCATGCAGTATCACGAGCTGTTCACCGTGCCTCCTAAGAATAATGCTTCATATTGTTTTGCATGTTGATCTAATACCCGTGATTTGCATGTTAAGAAGATCATCCTCTTCTGTTTTTGTGTGCTTAAGAAGTTCAATGTCTTAAGTTTCATTCATAGCCTATACGACAACTCGGGTAGGTTAGAGGTGAAACCATATGATCTTCTGACCAACTCATCATCTTAGGCCTTGATTGGATCGTCATTTTCCAACCAAAACTGCTTGTAAAACTACCGCTTGTAAATAAAAGTAGATGGTCTCGGGCGAAGCGCTTGGTTGGTCGATTTCGACTAGTAAAATATACACTAGTCTCTCAAATTACACGCATAACCCGCCGGTTTTACTTACAGACCTCAGGCCCTCGGTTTCATTACGCATGTATTTTATGTGATGTTTCCGATAACGAGTAAATTACACCTGTATCTTAATACAGGTGTGAAATAAACCAGAGCTCCCAAGCGCGGCCTTACCGTTTTATGCCGTCTCAGTCTCTCGAAGGTGCTCATAGGTGTCCGATGATCCTGGCTTCTTGAATGAGCAGCGAAAGCTGTATCAGACCATCCGTAGGGCCCGCGAGGCCCTCTCCATTGTCCTTCGAGTTGTTGCGCTCGCCATGGCTCCAAGCATTGTCAACATGGTCAACGAACATGAGGATTTAGGAGATGACTTTATTTTGACTTGATGACAGTAGGGACACACTAGGGCCATAGCCGTACGTATGCAAGCGCCTCCTTATTATGTACAAGTATATTGTTTTTGCTTCCTCCTGGTTTCCTGACACGACGGTCCCACACTATTGTCAACCTATGTAGTCAATAACCAAGAGAATTGCATAAGGAGCGGCCGACAGCAGGGACCAAGTAGCTCGAGCAGTATTTGTGTTTTTGAGGTGTGAGCACTGTAGAGTTTTTCTTGAGCGATGTTTTCAGTGTTGTTCAGAGGAGAGCAGGGTATTAACTAGGCGGACTATGGCCTGTCTAGCCCAAGCCAGATATCCATCCCAAATATTAGTTTTTTTCAAGCTGAAATTGGCTAGCCCAACTATACTTTTTTTGAGGAATACCCACGCAAGGTCAACTTGTTATTCTTCACCCCGCTGGGCTGCAAATCTTTCCTTGGAGGGATGCATTAGGCATAACAGGAAAATGGGCTTTAATAAATATTAAATGGGATGTAATTATAAAAACTGGGCAGTAACTATAAAAAATGCACCAAACGCGTAATTAGTTTATAAAATATTATTTTTGGATTTTGAAAATTTTAATTTCATTAATTGTTGCACGCGCAATGTTTTGTTGGATTTTTACGTAATACAAATTTATATTGAAATTGTATTTAGTCTGACTAGAAATTTCAGAATGAAAATATTTTGGATCCCATCAAAATGTGGGAAAAAATTTTGAATTCTGTTTTGAACGGTTGGTTGAAATTATTAATCGTTGTCCTTTCTAGAAAATGGGTTGTACTTTTAACAAACTATAAATGGGCTGTAGTAAATTCCATTAGAACTAAAAAAATGGGCTGTACATTCTTACAAATCGCAAATGGGCTATAAGTTCAGTGCCACACACTTGGGGGCCTACTAACTTGACGCGTCCCCTAAAAAAAGTAAGTTAACGCGTATGCAAGGCTTTGTTAACTTATAGTCAACACATGGTTCTAACAGCATTGGCCATTGGATGTCCATCCAACGGATGTCGTTCTTCTTCTTCAATCTCGGATATTCTAGCTTCAGCCGCCCAAAAAATGATTCCTCCCCTGACATCTGGGGCGCACCGCTTCGGAGGCTGACCTATGGGCCTACTAAGTTGAGGCGTACCAAGGGCTTTGTCAACTTAGTCATTATAAATGATTCTAGCTGCAGTGACCGTACGATGTCCATCCAACGACCGTCATGCTTCTTCAACCTCTGGTCTTCTTGCTCCAGCTTCCCAAAGTAGCACCGGTCGTGCCGCCTGCTCCTACCTCCCGTGGCCGGCTGTGCTACCGCAGAGGCCTCACCGCCCCTACTACTCCCATCGCTGGCCAGTCCATCCCTCTACTCACCCACACCCCTTGTTATTCTGTGGCGATGGTAGCCTCACACCGCAGCGAACCAGTGAATCCTCGTACTCCTCTTCGCGTGGGCATCCACTGCCTTGTCTTCCCCGGCTCCATGTCGTCCCCTTCCTAGGCCTCAACGTCGTCCACTGCCCTGGTGCTCTCAGCGCGGTGTGGTTAACGAACGACATCCATCGGACGTGGACTGTACGTGGAGAGGCTGACAGCTGGGTCCACGGCCACACACAAGGAAATGCCTCCTTATTACGTGCCAAATAATGATTCCTCCACCTAAAAACTGGGACCCACCGAAAGGGCCTCTGCATTTCGCAAAAAAAACGTTTCCCCCGCTGACAGGTCAGACCCACTAGCTATATCTTCGCACGCAAGGAAGTGCCTCCTTATTATGCACAAAAATATGAATACTCCCCCTGCTAGCTAGGACCCATTATAGTGGGAGGCTGACTTGTGGGCCTACTAAGTTGACGGGGATGTAGGGCTTTGTCAACTTAGTCAATATGAATGATTCTAGCTCCAGTGACCGTACGATGTCCATCCAACGGCCACTGTGCTTCTTCAACCTCTGGTCTTCTTGCTCTAGCCGCCCAAAGCAGCGCCAGTCGTGCCGCCTGCTCCTGCCTCCCGTGGTCGGCTGTGCTGCCGCGGAGGCCTCACCGCCCCCTACTACTCCCACCACTGGCCAGGCCCTGCAGCGACGGCAGCCTCACACCGCAGCCGAACCAATGAACCCTCATACTCCTCTCCATGTGGGCATGCACTCCCGTGTCTTTCCCGACTCCGCATCATCCCCTTCCTAGGCCTTTCCATCGCCTTGGTGCTCTCGGCACGGCGTGGTCAATGTGCTCAACGACCGACTTCCATCGGAAGAGTACTGTAAGTGGAGAGGCTGACAGCTGGGTCCACAGCCGCAGCAAGGAAGTGCCTCCTTATTACGCGGAAAATAATGATTCCTCCACCTCACAGCAGGGATCCACCGAACATGCCACCATATTTCACAAAACAACGTTTCCCACCTGACTGCTTGGACCCACCAGCTACATCTTCACACGCAAGGAAGTGTGTCCATATTACGGGCAAAAAAATGATTCGTCCCCTGACTGTTGGGACCCACCAGCTACATCTTCGCATGCAAGGAAGTGCCTGACAGTCGGGACCCACCTGGTCGAAGCATACGTAGCATCGTCATTCTGGTCGCAAACGTGTACATACATACTGGTCGATGTAGAGGCGCGCACTTGTCGTAGTAGAGGCGTGCCTGTGTCGTAGTAGAGGCGCGCACGTAGCATGTACACGTACGTACAGCGGCCATGGTGCAAGAAAGAAAATACGGCCACGTACATACATACGAGCAGGGTCTTGAACGCCTACTCGTGCATATGTACGACCAGGGCTCGTGTACATGGCTGGGTCGGAATGGAGAAGCTGCGTCGTCATCATGTTCATGGGGAGGCAACCGGCTGGGTCGGAACGGAATGTGTCGTCATGTTCATCGGGAGCCAACCAGCTTGGAAGGAACAACCGATGGAAACGAGGCCTGGTGTACCGCAGAACGGAGGAAACAGCCTTGTGTTCAACCTGCCACGGTCGAAACGGGATCCTGTTCATCGGGAGGGGTATGGCGTACCGCAAAACGAAGGAAACGGACCTCCTATGGTTGAAACGGGGTCCTGTTGATGGGGAGGGGTGTGGTGTACACCAAAATGGAGGAAACAGACTTATGTTGGAGCGCTACGGTCGAAACAGGGGTCCTGTTCATCGGGAGGGGTGTGGCGTACCGCTGCTACCTCTTGAGCTTGCGTTGGTTTTCCCTTGAAGAGGAGAGAGTGATGCAGCACAATAGCGTAAGTATTTCCCTCAGTTTTTGAGAACCAAGGTATCAATCCAGTAGGAGACTACACGTAAGTCCCTCGTACCTGTACAAACAAACAAGAACCTCACACCAACACGATAAAGGGGTTGTTAATCCCTTCACGGTCACTTACGAAAGTGAGATCTGATAAAGATAATAAGACAAATATTTTTGGTATTTTTGTTGTATAGATTGGAAAATAAAGATTGCAAAATAAACGGCGACAGAAATAGCTTTTTGATGGGAGAATAATATAAAGGAGATAGACCCGGGGGCCATAGGTTTCACTAGTGGCTTCTCTCAAGATAGCAAATTCTACGGTGGGCGAACAAATTACTATCGAGCAATTGATAGAAAAGTGCATAATTATGAGAATATCAAGGCATGATCATGGCATCACGTCCACGACAAGTAGACTGAAACGATTCTGCATCTACTACTATTACTCCACACATCGACCGCTATCCAGCATGCATCTAGAGTATTAAGTTCATAAGAACAAAGTAACGCATTAGGCAAGATGACATGATGTAGAGGGATAAACTCAAGCAATATGATATAAACCCCATCTTTTTATCCTCGATGGCAACAATACAATATGTGCCTTGTTGCCCCTGCTGTCACTAGGAAAGGACACCGCAATATTGAACCCAAAGCTAAGCACTTCTCCCATTGCAAGAAAGATCAATCTAGTAGGCCAAACCAAACTGATAATTTGAAGAGACTTGCAAACATATTTAAATCATGCATAAAAGATTTCAGAGAAGAATCAAATATTGTTCATAGATAATCTTGATCATAAACCCACAATTCATCGGATCTTGACAAACACACCGCAAAAAAGAATTACGTCGAATAGATCTCCAAGAGAACCGAGGAGAACTTTGTATTGAGATCCAAAGAGAGAGAAGAAGCCATCTAGCTAATAACTATGGACCCGAAGGTCTGTGGTAAACTACTCACACATCATCGGAGAGGCTATGGTGTTGATGTAGAAGCCCTCTGTGATCAATTCCCCCTCCGATAGAGCACTGGAAAAGGCCCCAAGATGGGATCTCACGGGTACAGAAGGTTGCGGCGGTGGAAATAGGGTTTTGTGGTGCTCCTGGATGTTTTCGGGGTATATGGGTATATATAGGAGGAAGAGGTACGTCGATGGAGCTGCAAGGGGCCCACGAGGGTGGGGGGCACGCCTACACCCTAGGCGCGCCTCCCTACCTCGTGGCCTCCTCGCTTATTTCTTGATGTCAACTCCAAGTCCCCTGGATCACATTTGTTCCAAAAATAACTCTCCCGAAGGTTTCATTCCGTTTGGATTCCGTTTGATATTCCTTTTCTGCGAAACACTGAAATAGGCAAAAAACAGCAATTTGCACTGGGCCTTTGGTTAGTAGGTTAGTCCCAAAAATAATATAAAAAGGTATATTAAAGTCCATTAAACATCCAAAACAGATAATATAATAGCATGGAACAATCAAAAATTATAGATACGTTGGAGACGTATCAAGCATCCCCAAGCTTAATTCCTGCTCGTCCTCGAGTAGGTAAATGATAAAAACAGAATTTTTGATGTGGAATGCTATCTAACATAATTCTCAATGTAATTTTCTTTATTGTGGTATGAATATTCAGATCCGAAAGATTCAAGACAAAATTTTAATATTGACATAAAAATAATAATACTTCAAGCAAACTAGCAAAGCAATCATGTCTTCTCAAAATAACATGGCCAAAGAGAGTTATCCCTACAAAATCATATAGTCTGGCTATGCTCCATCTTCACCACACAACATATTTAAATCATGCACAAGCCAAGCAATTGTTTCATACCTTTGATGTTCTCAAACTTTTTCAATCTTCACGCAATACATGAGCATGAGCCATGTACATAGCACTATAGGTGGAATAGAATGGAGGTTGTGGAGAAGGCACAAAGGAGAAGATAGTCTCACATCAACTAGGCGTATCAACGGGCTATGGAGATACCCATCAATATATATATATCAATGTGAGTGAGTAGGGATTGCCATGCAACGGATGCACTAGAGCTATAAGTGTATGAAAGCTCAACAAAAGAATGCATCCAACTTGCTTGCTCACGAAGACCTAGAGCATTTTGAAGAAGCCCATCATTGGAATATACAACACAAGTTCTATAATGTAAAATTCCCGCTAGTATATGAAAGTGACAACATAGGAGACTCTCTATCATGAAGATCATGGTGCTACTTTGAAGCACAAGTGTGGTAAAAGGATAGTAGCATTGTCCCTTCTCTCTTTTTCTCTCATTTTTTGGGTCTTATCTTTTTTATGGCCTTTATCTTTTTTTATATATTTTCGTCCAGAGTCTCATCCTGACTTGTGGGGGAATCATAGTATCCATCATCATTTCCTCACTTGAGACAATGCTCTAATATGATGAACATCACACTTTTATTTACTTACAACTCGAAAAATTACAACTGATACTTAGAACAAAGTATGACTCTATGTGAATGCCTCCGGCGGTGTACCGGGATGTGCAATGACTCATGAGTGACATGTATGAAAAATTATGAAGGTGGCTTTGCCACAAATATGATGTCAACTACATGATCATGCAAAGCAAAATGACAATGATGAAGCATGTCATAACAAACGGAATGGTGGTAAGTTGCATGGCAATATATCTTGGAATGGCTATGGAAATGCCATAATAGGTAGGTATGGTGGCTTTTTTGAGGAATGTATATGGTGGGTTTATGGTACCGAGGAAACTTGCACGGTACTAGAGAGGCTAGCAATGATGGAAGGGTGAGAGTGCGTATAATCCATGGACTCAACATTAGTCATAAATAACTCACATACTTATTGCGAAAATCTATTAGTTATCGAAACAAAGTACTACACGCATGCTCCTAGGGGGATAGATTGGTAGGAAAAGACCATCGCTCGTCCCCGACCGCCATACGTGCATGCTACGGGAATCACAAACTTTAGAAAAAGTATTTCTCAAATTCATGACTACTCAACTATCATGACTCTAATATCACCATCTTCATATCTCAAAACAATCATCAAGTATCAAACTTCTCATAGTATTCAATGCACTTTTTATGATAGTTTTTATTATACCCATCTTGGATGCCTATTATATCAGGACTAATTTTATAGCCAAAGCAAATTACCATGTTGTTATAAAGGACTCTCAAAATGATATAAGTGAATCATGAGAGATCAATAATTTCTATAAAATAGAACCACCACCGTGCTCTTAAAGATATAAGTGAAGCACTAGAGGAAAATTATCTAGCTCAAAAGATATAAGTGAAGCACATAGAGTATTCTGATAAATTCCGATTCATGTATGTCTCTCCAAAATGTGTGTACAGAAAGGATTATTGTGGTAAACTAAACATCAAATACTCCAATCATACAAGATTCTCCAAGCAAAACACATATCATGTGGTGAATAAAAATATAGCATCAAGTAAAGTTACCGATTGACGAAGACGAAAGAGGGGATGCCTTCTGGGGCATCCCCAACCTTAAGCTTTTGGTTGTCCTTGAGTTTTACCTTGGGTTGCCTTGGGAATCCCCAAACTTAGGCTCTTGCCACTCTTTATTCCAAAATCCATCAAATCTTTACCCAAAACTTGAAAACTTCACAACACAAAACTCAACAGAATATCTCATGAGCTCTGTTAGTATAAGAAAAGAAACCACCACTTCAAGGTACTGTAATGAACTCATTATTTACTTACATTGGTGTTAAAACTACTGTATTCCAACTTCTCTATGGTTCATACCCCCCGATACTAGCCATAGATTCATCAAAATAAGCAAACAACACACGAAAAACAGAATCTGTCAAAAACAGAACAGTCTGTAGTAATCTGTAGGTTTCGAATACTTCTGTAACCCCAAAAAATTTGAAATAAATTTGTGGACGTGAGGAATTTGTCTATTGATCATCTTCAAAAAGAATAAACCTAATCACACTTTCCAGTAAAAAATGGCAGCAAACCTCGTGAGCGCTAAAGTTTCTGTTTTTTACAGCAAGATCACATAAACTTCTCCCAAGTGTTCCCAAAGGTTCTACTTGGCACAAACACTAATTAAAAGCATAAAACCACATCTAAACAGAAGATAGATGGATTATTTATTACTAAACAGAACCAAAAAACAAGAAACAAAAATAAAATTGGGTTGCCTCACAACAAGCGCTATCGTTTAACACCCCTAGCTAGGCATTGATAATTTCAATGATGCTCACATGAAAGACAAGAATTGAAGCACAAAGAGAGCATCATGAAACACGTGACAAACACATCTAAGTCTAACATACTACCTATGCATAGGAATCTTATAGGCAAACAAATTATCATAGCAAGCAAAAACTAGCATATGCAAGGAAGCGGAAAGAAACAATAGCAATCTCAACATAACAAGAGGTAATTTAGTAACATGAAAATTTATACAAACATATTTTCCTCTATCATAATAATTGCATGTGGGATCATAAGCAAATTCAACAAAATATCTATCACATAAAATATTCTCAACACGATCCATATGCATGCAAAGTTGACACTCTTCCAAAATAGTGGGATTAACATTAACTAAAGTCATGACCTCTCCAAACCCACTTTTATCAAAAACTTCATAACATTGAAAATTCTCCAAATATGTGGGATCTAAAGCTGACAATCTTCCAAACCCACTTTCAATAACATTGCAAACACTATTATCAATCTCATATTCATCATGGGGCTTAAATAAATTTTCAAGATCAAAAGAAGAATCACCCCAATCATGATCATTGCAACAAATAGTAGTTATAGCAAAACTAGCATCCCCAAGCTTAGGGTTTTGCATATTATTAGCATAATTGACGTTAATATAATTTATAATAACATCATTGCAATTATGATTTCCATCGAAGGAACTATCAAGTATTGGTGCAATAGCAACAATCTCATGTTTTACATAAGGAACTATAGCAAATTCCTCTTCATAAATATTGGCATCATGGCCACAAGAATAGCAAGCATCATGTTCATCAAGGGATATTTCAATCAAATCATTGGAATCATAATTATCTATAGATTCATGCATATCATAATTTTTTTCCAAAGTAGCGATCATTCTGTCAATAAATTCTTTGACATAAACATTATGAGCATATTTTTCATAGCAATATTTAAGTATGTCAAAATTTTCCGATTCGTAGAGAGTAATATCATACTTTCCAATCAAAGAAGCAACTTCATAAGCACCCTTAAAAGCAACAAATTCTTCAATTTGTTCGATATCGTAGTAACTATAAACACCCTTTGCATAAGAAGATAATATTTCATTATCATTAAAATCACATAGGTAGAGGAGGTGTTTTTTAGGGTTCTTAGAGCAACAAGTAAAATCACAAATTTCACAAAGATTCCAAGCATAACACAACAATCTATTTATTTGATCCCACAAGAGTTTCCCTTTTCCAGACAAATGGTGACGCACAAAATGAGCATGCTCATCTAAAGATTTACCATCAACTAGGCTAGTTGGGGTTTCAGCACGAGCGCATAAGGATCAAGATGCAAGCAAATAGAAGGCACACAAACAAAAAGACATATGGGAAGAAGTCAAAGAAAAGGAAAGGGTGAAGTGGGGGAGAGGAAAACAAGAAGCAAATGGCAAATAATGTAATGCGAGGGATAAGAGTTTGTGATGGGTACTTGGTATGTCTTGACTTGTGCGTCGATCTCCCCAGCAACGACGCCAGAAATCCTTCTTGCTACATCTTGAGCTTGCGTTGGTTTTCCCTTGAAGAGGAAAGGGTGATGTAGCACAGTAGCGTAAGTATTTCCCTCAGTTTTTGGGAACGAAGGTATCAATCCAGTAGGAGACTACACGCAAGTCCCTCGTACCTGCACAAACAAACAAGAACCTCGCAACCAACACGATAAAGGGTTGTTAATCCCTTCACAGTCACTTATGAAAGTGAGATCTGATGAAGATAATAAGATAAATATTTTTGGTATTTTTGTTGTATAGATTGGAAAATAAAGATTGCAAAATAAACGACGACAGAAATAGCTTGTTGATGGGAGAATAATATAAAGGAGAATAGACCCGGGGGCCGTAGGTTTCACTAGTGGCTTCTCTCAAGATAACAAATTCTACGATGGGTGAACAAATTACTGTCGAGCAATTGATAGAAAAGTGCATACTTATGAGAATATCTAGGCATGATCATGTATATAGGCATCACATCCGCGACAAGTAGACCGAAATGATTCTGCATCTACTACTATTACTCCACACATCAACCGCTATCCAGCATGCACCTAGAGTATTAAGTTCATAAGAACAGAGTAATGCATTAGGCAAGATGACATGATGTAGAGGGATAAACTCAAGCAATATGATATAAACCCCATCTTTTTATCCTCGATCGTAACAATACAATACGTGCCTTGCTGCCCCTGCTGTCACTAGAAAAGGACACCGCAATATTGAACCCAAAGCTAAGCACTTCTCCCATTGCAAGAAAGATCAATCTAGTAGGCCAAACCAAACTAATAATTCGAAGAGACTTGCAAAGATATTAAATCATGCATAAAAGATTTCAGATACGAATCAAATATTGTTCATAGATAATCTTGATCATAAACCCACAATTCAGCGGATCTCGACAAACACACCGCAAAAAAGAATTACATCAAATAGATCTCCAAGAGAATCGAGGAGAACTTTGTATTGAGATCCAAAGAGATAGAAGAAACCATCTAGCTAATAACTATGGACCCGAAGGTCTATGGTAAACTACTCACGCATCATCGGAGAGACTATGGTGTTGATGTAGAAGCCCTCCGTGATCGATTCCCCCTCCGGTAGAGCGTCGGAAAATGCCCCAAGATGGGATCTCACGGGTACAGAAGGTTGCGGCAGTGGAAATAGGGTTTCATGGTGCTCCTGGATGTTTTCGGGGTATATGGGTATATATAGGAGGAAGAAGTACGTCGGTGGAGCTGCGAGGAGCCCACGAGGGTGGGGGCGCGCCTACCCCCCTGGGCGTGCCTCCTCTCCTCGTGACCTCCTCGCTTCTTTTTTGACGTCAACTCCAAGTCTCCTGGATCACGTTTGTTCCAAAAATAACTCTCCCGAAGGTTTCATTCCGTTTGGATTCCGTTTGATATTCCTTTTCTGTGGAACACTGAAATAGACAAAAAAACAACAATTTGCACTTGGCCTTTGGTTAGTAGGTTAGTCCCAAAAATAATATAAAAATGTATATTACAGCCCATTAAACATCCAAAACAAATAATATAATAGCATGGAACAATCAAAAATTATAGATACGCTGGAGACGCATCAACCGCAAAACGAGACTCCACAGGATACTGTTCATCCCCACCGTCAACCTTCTCCAGCCTCCACGGGCTACTGTTCATCCAGCCTCCACCGTGTTGTAACACCCCGGATGTAACTTTCCCTATTTGTACTCCAACTCTTGCCGTTTCCGGCGTTAAGTTATTTTATTTTCTCGGGTTCGGGTTTTTGTCTCCGGTGTTGTTATCGTTGTCATGCATCTCATATCATGTCATCATGTGCATTGCATTTGCATACGTGTTCGTCTCATGCATTCAAGCATTTGCCCCGTTGTCCGTTTTGCATTCCGGCGCTTCGTTCTCCTCCGGTGGTCATTTCTAGCTTTCTTTCATGTGTGGGGATTAAACATTTCCGGATTGGACCGAGACTTTCCAAGCGGCCTTGGTTTACTACCGGTAGACCGCATGTCAAGTTTCGTATCATTTGGACTTCGTTTGATACTCCAACGGTTAACCGAGGGACCGAAAAGGCCTCGTGTGTGTTGCAGCCCAACACCCCTCCAATTTGGCCCAAAACCCACCAAACTCTGCTCCATGTCTAGAGCGTTCGATCATGATCGCGTGGCCGAAAACCGCACCTCATTTGGACTCTCCTAGCTCCCTCTATGCCTATAAATAGACCCCTCCGTTTTCGGATCTCTTCCTCTCCCCGAAACCCTAAAATCCTCCGCGCCGCATCGGACATTGTCCGTCCGAGCCGGACAAAACCGCCGCAGCCGTCGGCGCCCTATCGCGCGCCGCCACGTGGCCCTGTGCTGCCGCCCTCCGCGCCGGCCCG
>NC_057800.1:215841526-215848735 GCF_018294505.1 Triticum aestivum
GCGCCGCGCCGCCGCCACCGCGCCGGCCGAAGCCGCCCCGATCTCGCCTCCCCTCTTCCCCGGCCAACGAACCCACTCCGGCGAGCTCCGGGTCAGCTCCGGTGGGATCCTGGCGATCCTCGATTTCCGTGCCCAGATCCGGATCCGGTGAACAGTGAAACCCTAGGGGTAAATTTCGTCTAAGTCCTGAAATTCTTGATCCAAGTGCCTCTGTTCGGGGCCCCGTAACTTTGCATCCGTAGCTCCGATTTGGGCATATAGCATATCAGAATGTTCATCTCAGAGAGTACATCATTTCATTCCATTGCACCATTTTCATTTAAGCTCATCTTGATGCCCAAAATGCTGTTAGAAGAGGGCTACTTGAGTTAATTGTCAGATCTGTTACTCCGTTTAGCACTTTTATCATTTTTGCCATGATTAATGTGTGCATGATATGCCCGTGAGTTCTTCATATGTTTTGTTAAGGTTTTTGTCATCTTTCCAGAGGTGCAACCCATGTATTTTTAGGATCTGTGTGGTGACTTGTGCAAGCTTGCAAAGTGGTGCACTTGCTAATTCTGTTTTCAGGGACTTAGTAATTTCACTAAGTCCTGGGATTGTTTATCTCATGATGCCATATGTTCATGTTGTTTCCTAGTGATCCGTGCCTCTTTTGAGGATGATCAGTAAGGGAGTTTTGTTAATATTGTAGTTCTCTATCCATCCATGTCTTTGTTTGCAATTATGGAGCACCCTAGCTTGAGTCAATCGAGCTCTACTTTTGCTTCGTTGCGAATCTGGGAAGATCGTCAACTTGTTTGCGATTTTGCCGATGTTATTGTAGTTGATCCGTGCATGCTATGCCATTGTTCTTGCCATGTCTAGCTTGCATTTTGTGCCTTCTTAAGGGATGTATGCTTGTCTTGCAATGACTTGCACCGTGGTGAGTGCATCGAGCTCGTAAACATGCCTTTGTGAGTTATGTTTCAGCATGTCCCAGTTTTCACCAAGTCTGAAAACTGATTATGTTTTTGCTATGTTCACATGCTTGCAATTGTATTTTCTGCTCCCTTTTGGCTCAAGGTCACTAAGGGACTTTTCTTAAGCTTGTTGAGTAGCTCCATTCCATGTCTTTCTTTGTCATGTTCAGGTCCTGTAGCATGTTGTTTTGTTGCTCCGAAGAGGGCTATATGATCTGAAATTCCAGACAAGTGTTAATTTCACTAAGTCTGAGATCTGTTTTACCATTTGCGTTTTTGCCATGCTTGTTTGAACCCGTTAATGGATGAATTGGCCGTAACTCAGTGCTAGACTTTTGTTAAGCATCTTGAATTCTTCCCTGCCATGTAATTTGTTGTCATGTTTGGGTGCTGTAGCATGTTCATTTCGTTGTATTTAGATGCCTACTTGCTGTAAATCGTAGACCGATGTCATTTTTGAATCGCTTGCCATTTCCAAACCGTAACTCCGATTCCGGCGTTCTTTATATCGTTTTCAAGCGATTTCATCTCATCTTTCCAGTGGCACACTTGGAATTCCAAGTTGAGGCCAGGTTCATGCATTTCCTGTTATATCTTGCATTTTGCATCCCGCATCGCATCCCGCATAGCATATTATCTTTGCATCGTGTTGTTTGAGTTTGCACGTGGTTGATTGTATCCTTGTTGCTTGTTTGTCTTGTTTGGGTAGAGCCGAGAGACGAGTTCGCTAACGAGGAGCCCGTTGAGTTTGCTTTCAAGGATTCAGTCACCTCTGACAACTGTGCAGGCAAGATGATCATACCCTCGAAATCACTACTATCTTTGCTATGCTAGTTTGCTCGCTCTTTTGCTATGCCATTGCTGCGATGCCTACCACTTTCTTGCAAGCCTCCCAAATTGCCATGTCAAACCTCTAACCCACCATTGTCCTAGCAAACCGTTGATTGGCTATGTTATCGCTTTGCTCAGCCCCTCTTATAGCGTTGCTAGTTGCAGGTGAAGATTGGAGGCCATTCCTTGTTGGAACATCTTTTATTTACTTGTTGGGATATCATTATATTGCCTTGTTATCTTAATGCATCTATATACTTGGTAAAGGGTGGAAGGCTCGGCCTCTCGCCTAGTGTTTTGTTCCACTCTTGCCGCCCTAGTTTCCGTCATATCGGTGTTATGTTCCCGGATTTTGCGTTCCTTACGCGGTTGGGTTATAATGGGAACCCCTTGATATTTCGCCTTGATTAAAGCTTTTCCAGCAATGCCCAACGTTGGTCTTACCATTTGCCACCTAGCCTCTTTTTCCCTTGGGTTTTCGGAGCTCGAGGGTCATCTTATTTTAAACCCCCCCCGGGCCAGTGCTCCTCTGAGTGTTGGTCCAAATAGAGCCACTTGCAGCGCCACCTCGGAGCAACTTGAGGGTTGGTTTTAGTTGTACGTAGTGTTCATCTGAGTGTGCCCTGAGAAAGAGATATGTGCAGCTCCTATCGGGATTTGTCGGCACATTCGGGCGGTGTTTTTGGTCTTGTTTTAACCTGTCGAAGTGTCTTGAATTACCGAGATACCGAGTCTGATCGGAACATCTTGGGAGGAGGTCTATTCCTTCGTTGACCATGAGAGCTTGTTATGGGCTAAGTTGGGACTCCCCTGCAGGGATTGAACTTTCGAAAGCCGTGCCCGCGGTTATGGGCAGATGGGAATTTGTTAATGTTCGGTTGTAGATAACTTGAACCTTAATTGTTTAAAATGAATCAACCGAGTGTGTTACCGTGATGGTCTCTTCTCGGCGGAGTCCGGGAAGTGGACACGGTGTTGGAGTAATGCTTGCGCAGGTTGTTCTCTAGTTTCTCGCTCGCGCCTTGCCTCCTCTTCTCGCCCTCTTTTGCGAATAAGTTAGCCACCATACTTGCTAGTCGCTTGCTGCAGCTCCACTCATATTTTACCTTGCCATACCCATAAGCTTAAATAGTCTTGATCGCGAGGGTGCAAGATTGCTGAGTCCCTGTGGCTCACAGATTACTATTACACCAGATGCAGGGCCTGATGATTCCGCTCCAGGGGACACATGTGAGCTCAAGTGGGAGTTCGACGAAGACTCGCAACGTTACTATGTTTCCTTTCCCGATGATCAGTAGTGGTGTCCAGTTGGGGGTGATTGGGACCGTGTCGCATGTTGGGTTCTCTTTTATTTTGGCGCCGTAGTCGGGCCATGAGTGTTTGGATGATGTAATGTTATTTATGTATTTGATTGACGTGGCGAGTGTAAGCCAACTATGTTATCTCCCCTTTATTATTTACTTTACATGGGATGTTGTGAAGATTGCCTAACTTGCGACATATGCCTTCAATGCGATTATATCTCTAAGTCGTGCCTCGACACGTGGGAGCTATAGTCGCATCGAGGGTGTTACACGCACGCTCCTCCACCGGCTACTGTTCAACCAGCCCTCTTCACGGGGTCCTGTTCAACCACCCCTCCACGGGCTACTGTTCATCCAGCCCTCCACGGGGTCATGTTCATCCACCGGCTCGATCGATCAGGGTACTGTTCATCCAGCGGCAACGGCCTCTACTATCACGGGGTCCTATTCATCCAACCCCCCTCCGGGAACTGTTCATCCAAACCCCCCTAACACCGCTCACTGTTCATCCACAGGCAGCATCAATCGGCTTCAGTTAGCAGCGGTAGCGAAGGAATCACTCGGGTTCAGTTAACAGCAAGGGATCGATCGATCGCTCGGGTTCAGTAACGTGTAGCCTGCGGTGCAATCGGTCGGGTTTAGTTAGAACCCAACGCCTCGCACACACGAACGTACGTACGAGAGAAACGCGCATCGCTCGGCCCCCGACCATCCACCGTAACCGGGAACTCCCCGATATTTTCCTCGCCCTCACTTCTACCATGGTTTTTTCTGTCATGGATGGCCCAAAGAATGTCATGCAGCTGCATCTCCGGCCCGCCCAGGACGAAAAGCCCATTTTATGTCATGATTTTTTGTCATAGAAGTAGGATCCCACCACATCTATGATGATACCGGGTTTTGTCACAATTATCGTCATAGAAGTGTCATAAGTATGACAGATTTTTTTTTTCGTTTGGCCCAAAATGTCACGGATGTGTATTTTTTTGTAGTGTATAATAGTATGTAATAATAAAAAATTATAAACACGTTGGAGACATATCATCCCACTTCACCATTTTTCTATTCCTCTCGTTTTTCTCTCCTATCTAAAAAATATGTAAGGTTCCATGTTTCACTTAACTTGCATTTCGCTTCGCCCCCATCGACAAACACATGGGCCAAGCCCAACCCGCATCTCTCAGGCCGCACACAACGCGCGCGTGCACACACACACACCATCGTAGTGTGTGTGTGTGTGTGTGTGTGTGTGTGTGTGTGTGTGAAACCACATGCTCCCATCGCAGTGCCGAACTGGTGGCGCGCTAGGGTTGGCACCGACCCTAGCCCCAGCCCTAATTGCCTATCGGCCCCTCCCCGGACTACCGTTGGCTTTGCCGCTTTGCCGCCTTGACTCCCGCTAGCTCTCGCTTTGTCACCGCATGCCTTTTATTCCTTCGTGGATACCACTCCGCCTATTTTCGTCATCACTTCGCTATTGCCATCCATAAAGAACTTGAAAGGAATGTCCCATTGAAGGTGAGCGTGGCTAGTGACGAGACCGTCTAGGTGGTTGACATCTTTAGCAGTGAAGAGCAGATGCTCCGAGAAGGCGAGCGTGGTTGCACGCAACAATTACCCGTGTCGAGTTTGTTGTGATGAGGTTTCTGTCTCGGAAGTCGAGCGCGAGGCTGCAACAAGGTAACGCTCTTGTACAACGAGTATGAACAATTAGCCAACAATATTGATATTTCAACGATGGGCATAGCTACATCAATTTCTCCGTTTGGTTGAGCACATGTATATTGCTAAAAGGGGGGTATTTCAATCTGATTTGTGAATAAGTTTTTCACTCAATGCAAGGAGACTTCAAAGAAATGCAAGTATCATCTATATGAAGGTCATCGGGCGTTTGGGAAGAGAAGAATCGTGCATATACATGGTGTTTTTGGTTTTGGACCATTATCATCTCAGTTAAGGTCGTCGGAGTTATTTAAACCATTATTAATAGGTACATGATCTCATTTTTGTGAAGTTTGGTTTTTCTTCTAATGGAGATGCTTCATATTGTACAACTGCAGAGTGTACTCGGGGACAATCGCCGAGATCTTTTCTGTACAAATTAAGAGCAACTATAGCCGATCCCCTTAAACCAGGTAGTGGAGAAAAAGTTTCTCCTATAAGCGGCACCTAATCAAAGCCCAAAAGACTTACTCCAAGTGGCGCCTGACCCTTAAATTTACTTTTCCGAGAGGTCATAGAGTAAAAACCAACCTCTCCTCTCCGCCGTCCTCTGTCCAATCCCTGCCGCCCAACCTCACCCGCACCCACTCCGGCGCCAACCCACCACCGATATGACCAGTTCATACCGCCGCCAGCCCACAGCCAATATGAACGGATCGTATCACTGCCGCTCCCCGCCACACATCCACACTACGGATCCGCGCCGCCACGAGCGCTCCCGGGGCCGCGGAGCTTCTTCCTCCAGTGCTGCTGGCGCATCTTCTTACTCTCGCCCCGCTAACACATCTTCTTCACCTCGCCGCGCCAACACATCTTCTTCTTCCCGCGCAGCATCTTCTTCCTCCCACGGCCGCCTGCCCGGCTTCCCGGACCTCCCGCCGCCGCCATAGAGGTAGTACAACGGCATGGGGCAGAGGAATTGGGGAATGTGGGTGATCGGGATAGCCGACTTGCACACCGAGAAGAGGATCTGGTTCGGCTCTTTCCAATCCGCCGAGCAGGTGGCGCGGGAATACGACATAATGTCGGCCCGCCCGCTAGCGCTGATGGCTGCCAGAACTTTTTTTGGGGGGAGATGACACGGTTGGAGCCCATCGACCAGCGGGTGGTCTCTTCACACAAGAGGTGGGAGAACCAGGAGGCCTTCAAGCGCATTGCAGTAGGTTAAGCGGACAAGAATTACATGGCGGAGCTCCGCCGCCGCTACCCGGAGCTAGTCGAGGCGGAGCACCGGCTATTCGACCAGTCAGCGGTCGGAGGGATGGATGTCATCGTTCTGTCCAGCAACTCCAACGATGACTGCAACAATGATAGTGGTGGCAATGACGACGGCAGTGATGACGGCGACAACGACGATGGCCCCGACCCTGTGATCGATGGGCTCAGCCGATCGGAGTGGAAAAGCATTGAGGAAAAAACCGATAGTGAGTAGTAAGTTTTTGTTAGTTTAGTCCAAATTTCTATTTAGTTCATCTTATTTTCTATGTAAAATATTCTGAATCGGCATCAAACTTTGTTTAAGTACGTTTCATGTACTTATTTGAACCCAATTTGTGTTTGTGTGCATCGTATTTGTGCTTGTGCCATTCAAATTTATTTTAGTTCACTAAATATTGGGGATCCATTAGAAACGATCAAATTTTAGAGGAGAATAAGTGCTCCTCTGATGGATACTTGGCCGTTTAATTACTCTTCTAAACTTTAGGCGATCGGCTAGAGTTTCTCTAACCCAAGCTTTTTCTACTCAAGTAGTTGCTTGATTCTTCTTTACAGAAAATTCTTACCCTAAACTAGACTGAGTAGTTACATGTATGAACTAGACACCCCAAAATTTTGTCCCTGAACTAGACGAAGTAGTTACATGTATGGACTACAACTCCAATTCATATATTCAATTAGACCTCATGCAAATAATTTACAGGCTTGTCCTTTAAAATGTGACGATGAGTACTCCATACCCATGTGTCAACTCGATAATTCCTATTAGTTCAATACATCTTCATTTAATTTTTTTTGTTTTGTAATATGGTGGTTTCTTACAATTATACGTGCTCGAGAAGGGAGCTCTCCGACGGGTCAATATCATAAAAAAGGCGGAGAGGAGGCCTCAGAGGGCTATCAAAAGGCTTGAGTGTCTAAACAGGCTTCAAAAAACGGTTGTGCCCGTGTAGAAAAGGTTTTCACAGGAATGAATATCACAGTTATTTTATTTTTCTAATTTCTCTATGACCCTATGCATAGACACTAACTAGAGTTCCTTTGATCTCAGATGTTTAGTTGGTGAAGTTGTTTACTAATATACATGAGGTAAGTTGGACAAACCCAAATATCTCTTTTCCCTACATGTTGGGCATAATGGGCCTTTTGGTTTAATTTGTATCATATTGTTT
>NC_057800.1:215848956-215850178 GCF_018294505.1 Triticum aestivum
AAACTCTTGGTGATGTTGCTTGATGTGCATTCGACATGATTAGTATCGAGTCACTAGAATATGTGTGGTCCCATTGAAGCACACGGGCACACACCTAGTCTTTGGTAAAAGTTTTTCTAGCAGTCAAACCATATTAATATTTGGTGACACAATAAATTGACAATCAATAATCAATATATACTTTGGCAATAAATATTAGGTGGCACAATAAATTCACTAGAATGAATCAAACATGGTCGGTAATTATCTGGTAGCACAATAAATTCTCCTATACATTCTATCTAAGATCTATCTCCATTGTACTTATAAATTATAATAATAAATATAAATCTCCTTAGAAAGAACGTAAGATTTTGTCATCAACCTCGTCCTTCGTCCAACCTACATTCATTCCTCCTCCTTCTCTTCCTTTTGATTTTGTCTCTTCTTTCTTTGGTTTTTCATCGCTTTTTCACGAAAACCACCTTAATCGACCCAACTTTTATTGACTTGCCCAATAAAATAATATTTTCTTTGGTAAGCTAATAAGTTCTAATCAAATAAGTGATTAACAAATAAGATCTTAAAATTTCTTTAGGTAGGTAAGTAATTGACAGAATTTGACAAACATTTATTTACACAATCACAATAATATGTGATGCAAATCACGGGCTAACATATTAGAATATTCATAACCAGTGGCAAATCAAGGGCAATTATCTAGTAGTACATTATAAATCTCGGGTGGTTTTATCAAAGAGGATTCAAGAATGATGATTATCTATAATATCGTGGCGATTGTTCACAATATATTGTAATGGCAATTGTGGTGACAAAAAAAATGAAACATAGCAAAATGTGATCTTGTTTTGCAGCCCTCTTTGAGGAAAACTTAGCGTCGAAGATAGATTGCTAATCAGATTCATAGTTTCCGAAATAAATTCATACTTCACAATTAATATGATAATAACTTCTAAGATAAATTATTTTGAAAATGTGGATTTAATGATTAATACAGTGATGTTCAACATGAGTTGGCATATTCTTACATGCACGCACATTTTTTCTGGGAAATCCACTATGTGCTTAATTAGAGTTTCCCTTGATTTTTAGAATCAAATAATATTGTATAATCTCTCTGTCTTGTCATCTTCTTACCAAGATGATGTGGCATTAACATGGGACTAAGCGGATGCATGAGGTTAGTGCACTAAGACTAACATACTGTCTCGCATAAGCTCGC
>NC_057800.1:216150395-216279863 GCF_018294505.1 Triticum aestivum
GCTTAGTTTAGTTTTATATAGGGTTGGTCAAACTTAAAAGAAAACTGTACTAGTACACGTAAACATTAAACTAAGGCAGTGCTTATATTAGTTACCACCGCCATGATACGGAATCCTGTGCAAGCGCGTGAGCCGCGGCCGCGCGGTCGATCGAGCGGTGCGTCGCCATGTCGCGCTCGAAGGACATCCACCGAACCTTTTTGTGTGTGTGAAAACAATCCCCGAATATCACTCAACTTTTTTTTTCCTGAAAAAGTTCTTGACGCTACAATATTTCCATATATTTGAATTTAGCTCTAGTTCGTGTTTATTTGGATTTGGACATTTTAGGTGCACCCTAGTTTTTTTAATACTGATTTTGTGGGTGTGGCTGAGAGAGAACGTGTGTATGTGTCCATATGTGTGTTGTGGCGGAAGGGCGATGTGGAGACGGTGTGCGTGTGACAGAGACATTGAGAGGTGTGAATGTGCAAATGATCATGCATGAGTGAGACATAGACAGATGCCGATATGTTGTGTATACATGAGAGAACGGTCTTCTATTTGTACTTGTGTGTGTGAGAGAGAGAGAGAGGAGCATCCGTAACACAACAACCATCTCTCACGATTCGTCCGTCCCTCGCACGATCGCATGTAACACATGCATCAACGCACACATTTTGACACGCTCACCCGGCCCCTGCCCACCTCAAGGCCCGCAAATCGCTCTCTATCTCGCACGCACAATCTCTTCATGAAAACCTTATTTAGCATGTAGCTTTCCGTCACATACACACGCATTTCTCTCCATAGGTTTGATTTCTATCAATATCTGACACACACACACACACACACACACACACACACACACACACACACACACACCGCACACACACTCCTCCTCCCCCGAGCACACAATTCATCCCCATCCAAGGTTATATGGCGACCACTCTCGCTTGTGCTTCTCTACACCCCAGCATGCACAACACCTCAATCTTCAAAGAGGGCATCGAGGAGATCGAAGACGGCAAACACACTGCACTAGAGAATGCGGGGCATTTGGAAGCAGCATGATGTGACGACAGCTGACTGATTCCTCCCCTCTCTCTCCCCCGCACAAAATTACCAACCCCTCTCTCTCCCGCACAAAATTATCAATCCCTCAACCCACGAGATCCTTCCCCTCTCGTCCATGTTTTTCCAGCTCTCTCATCAAACGCCTTATCTCTTCTCCTTCCACGTGTACAGAATCTGGATGCACACGCATCTCACGTATATTACATGTCTCCATCTTTCTCACAGACCTAACTTCTTCCTCTCTCTTTCTCTCTCTCGTTAGGTTTGTCTCCTACTCTCTCGTCCACATACATACAATCTTTCCCTCCCTATCCGCTCCATCTTCGCAAGCTCTCTCTACATGTTTCATTCACACATTGGGATGTGTTCCAAATGTTGCTTTTATAATGGATGATGTAGAGTTATGGTTGGTTTTGTTGCATCCTACAAAGTAATGACTATGACATGCATTTAGATTCTCATTTGACTGGGATTATGTGAGTTTGAGCATATTGTGAAGTACTATAGACCTCGTATACATCTTGGAATTCAACAATAATTGTAATCATTGAATTGTATAGACCATTAGATTCGAAGTCAGTAGCCTAATATTTTTATTTCACAATTACAACAAATAATTAATTCACTACAAACTAAGAAAACAAATGTGTACTCCCTCCGTTTTTATTTAACTCCGCGTATTAGCGTTAGTCAAAGTCAAGTTTTGTAAACTCTCAGAAAGTTTATAACAAAAAATATTAACATATACAATAACAAATAAATACCATTAGCTTCATTCCTGAATGTACTTCCACATCATACATATTTGTTATGGTAAATGTTTATATTTTTCTATAAACTTGGTCAAACTTTAGGAAGTTTGACTTCGGTCAAACCTAATATGCAGAGTTAATAAAAACAGAGGGAGTACTAGTAGTTACTAGTACTACTAACTACTAGTACTACTCGCTAGTTGCTTAGCCCAATCACCCAACACGCCACACGGGCAGTTCAGTGTCACAAAATTTTGAGGTCGGCGGGAAAATCTCCCGCGACCCTGATTCGAGAAGTGCGAAGTTACCATCATAGCCTTTGCAACAGGCCTATGGATGACGCTTGGTAGGGGGCTGTTTTCGTAACTTCAGGTTCACCCTACCCAGCCAACCCCACCTTGGGACCCAGAGTAGTACACCTGAATACTCCCCATTTTCTATCCCCACCGCAAAATAGACTTCTCCACAGCACCGCAGCCTTCGTGCTCCTCCCCTTCTACATCGTCGCACTCATCTACCGCACCGCATCTGCCTCATCGACGACCTCGTACACCGGACCGGCACTGGTCCACCGTCGTCATCGTACACGGAGCCTCTTCCCCGACACCGTCTTCCACTATCTCGGATCTGCTTCCCGGAAGCCGACGCCAAGCGCAGAAGCACCACTATCGTGGATAATGATTTGACTCCCATTTACTACCATGATGCACAGAGGCTGTCGTGACCATCGTTCTCCTCCTCGATTGGTAATGTGTGTATTGAATCATTTAGCAGTACATGTGTAGTTTCAATTTTCTTCATACCTACCCTTGAAATTTCCTAGTTCCTATTGTTCCTATAAAAGTAATTGGTTATAGGCTCCATTGTCCAACAGAATATTAGCTTGTAATTGTGCATCACTCCTGTATCACGCTGTGCTTGGGTAGGTTCTTCATCTTCAACCAGTAGTGTGGCAAATGATGGAAATTTTTTTAGAACTAGCAAGATGCCCATGCGTTGCACGGAACATCAATATGCATTTGTATGAGTAGTTTATCTTGTGGGAGAAAAGTATGAACGAGGGAAGGCCTTATTTGCAAATCTGGAGAGGGGTGTGGGTATCTTTCTACAAAATTACCATAGTTTCCTTCCTATCCGTCGGATATAAATTGGACGGCCTATATTGCAGGATGGCAGGCACACCATCATCACCAACTCTGTTTTTTAAAGAAAAGTAGAGAAGTAGAGATAAATATAAAATGTATAATAAATATAACAGTATAGAAGAGAGTAGGGATAGTAGGGATGTCGGGAAAGGATCACGCCGCACGGAAAAAGCGGCCGGGCGCGCGCTAGTTTTAGCACGCGACATCCTGCGCGCTTTATAAAATCCAACGCCCTCCCACCGCTTTGTGCCTTGCCACTGCTCTCTCCCTGATCTCTGCCTCGCCACCGCTCTCTCCCTGCTCTGCGCCTCGCCACCGCTCTCTCCTCGCTCTTTCTCGCCTCGCCGCCGCCGCGCCACCATGCCGCCGCGTCGCCGAGAAACTTGGGGATACTGATGCATCCGCGTGCGCCCCTCCGGCGGATTCTCTGCCGGGATCCAGTTCCACGGGATGCGCCTCGGCCTCGGCAATTTTGACACCGCCAACGAGGCCGGCCACGCGTACGACGCGGCGGCGTGGCGCCTCTAGTGGCATCATAGAACATTGAACTTCCCCAACGTGCCGACGCGGGAGCGGGCGCAGGAGCTCGCGCCCCTGCTGCGGCTTATCACCGACGAGGATCATCGTGACAACCGGAGGCGGAAGCACCATCTCGACATGCCGAGACGGATGAGGAATCCATGGCGCTGCAGCGCCAACGCTTCCCTCAGGACATCATCAACGAGCGCGAGTTCTACGCACAAAGGAGGGCGGAGAGGGAGAAGAGGAAGGCGGGGCAAGGCGCCTATCGCGAGGACAAGTGTACTCGAAAAGTGGACGCTCAGTTCAACATGAGGCTAGGAGCAGCATCGCCCTGGGAACCTGACGATGATCGGTATCTTAACGCCTACATTGAGACATCGGAGGAGGACATCACCGAGGTGGAGTCAGACGACGAGGAGTTGCTGAACTATCTATTTTTTATCTATCTATGTTATACCTATGTTGAGAACTATATATGTCTCTACTCTCTAGTCTCTACTCTCTACCTCTACTTCTCGATCTCAGCACTCCGGGCCCGCAAAAACCGTATTCTGGCGCTGTAAACGCTTTTTTAAAGCGCCACGCATTGCGCTTCTGTTGGAGATGCTCTAACATGGTAGACGAGTGCTTTAATATTGCCCACAAGATGCGTGAGTATTACTACTCTCTCCGTCCCAGAATATAAGAACGTTTTTGACACTAGTGTAGTGTCAAAAACGTTCTTATATTATGGGACGGAGGGATTAGTATATTTTTCTTGCCATGTTGAGATTTTAAAACCATGAGTGCGAACATGCAGAGGAGCAATGAAGACCAAACATGGGATATTGGGGACATCTTGAAGGAGCGTGGCAAGTTAAAGAGGAGTTGCATCGAACCTGTAAAATGAGCTTTGGTAAGTAACACCCTTTCAATTACTTTCCTTTAGCCTCGTGTTCTTGGATGTGTATATGTTGTAGTTTCTGTTTCTCTTAGCCTCGTGTTCTTCGATGTGTAATAAGAAGAGTCTTAATCATCCTAATGCTTTCATTTTTAGATTGATGTAGGAAGTGGGTGTTCTCACGTTGTAGTCTGTTTTTATATTTTACCTTTTGAATTCACTTCTCCGAGTCCTGTTTATATGGCTTATACTAAATGGATCTGGGTTGCTCTGAGTATTGATCTAAAAAAGAAGTAACTTCATGTCAGGATGCAGTTCCTGCAAGGAGGGAAGTATGTTCAACCTCGAGATCATGTTTCCAAAATGAGGCTAGATTACACACAAGGTGCCAGTTCCCTAATGATGATGGATTGGACACAAGGTGGAAATTCCCAGATGATGCTGGGTTACACACAAGCTAGGTGGAGTCAGCAACTATTCGGGTCCTCGTGGCTCTACTAAAGGCTGAAAGAAAGCGTGCAACAGCCCTTGAGAATGTAGCTGAGTTCCTGAAGAAGCGAAAAGAGTAATCAGATGCTCTCTTCAACCAAGCCAAAGAAGAGATGGAAGAAGCCAGAACGAAGCTAGCAGAGGCAGAGCAGGCTAGGAATCTCCTGCTGTCTAAAACGGTTGTTAATACAAATTTTCCTTCATAATAGCTAGGTTCAAATGATTATCCAGCCAACATGCCTGTTGTGATGTCCGTGCATCTACTGATGTGGCACAAATTATTTTTTATGGTCATGTAATAACGGCAATTACTTTCCAAACAATAACAGAAGAAGCATTGGACATGGTATAGTTCACGCGCAAGCTCAACATTCCAAGTTTAACTTCCACATCAAACACACGTTCATAGATATCTGCACATTCATAGATAATGTCCACAACCATGATTCACTTCAAAGCCAAAAAAATGTGAGGAGAGTTATAAATAAAGAAAAACCTATAGTTCTTGCTACGAGTGCGAGCACAACAAGTCAAGACCATGCGTAATTAATTATATTTTGGTCATTTTTGTTTTCTGAAATGCCAGCTGGCTTGCGGAAGGACGTGTTGCCGGCACATGCGCGAATTCAATGGAGGCAGGCGAGGCAGTCTGAAGCCAGTTGCATGCGGCTCGGAGGCTTGTTCAGCCGGGCCTGCAGCGAGTGGGGCCCTCTTGGCCTGCGCTATGAGAGGTCGCGTCCATGTTAGAGCAATCACTCCCTCCATTCCTTTTTTGTTTGGGTATAACAAAATCTCGTTTTCCATTCACATTATACAAGTAAAATTCATGGACAAACTTTGACCCAAAATACGATGGGGACTAGTAAACCAGGACGGAGGTAGTAGTTTTTTTTATCAAAGAAGGGTTACCCCCTTATGATTTTCATTACTGAAAACCAACATCTAAACCATAGTATTTTCCCTAGAACTACCAGGTTCAACATATCGCAACATAAACCCATACAACCATACACCAAGGAGGTAGTAGTTATGAATTCCATTTTTGCTCCGTACCAATCATTCTAAAAACTACTTCTAACGCGCCATTGAAAATCAAAACTCTTACCCCACTAAAAAATGATATTTTAAACGTGGCTACTTGATCTGTGGCAATTGGTGAGCCACCGCCTCCAGGCCGTTCACCTGTGGTCGCGGCCATCAACTCCTACGGATCAAATTATCATGCGAGCTGACTATTCCTACAAAGGTGTGCTCCACCACGTACTCGGTACCCACGCATGCAGCAATCGTGCACCTAGGGTTTAAGGGTTTATTTGTTAATGGTGCCTTTACGTAATTCTCATGTGTGCGAGACAACGAGAGGCCGACTGCGTGCGTGCGCCTCTTCTCTTCATATATGTACTCCACCGTTTGTCTAGTGTCGAAATAATTATACAGTGGTAATAACTACTAGCAATGTGGCAATGTGTTGCCACACAATCAAAGTAGATTAATACATATTCACCGATTTCATAGAAAAAAAGAGTCTAGTTTTGAAATACGTATATCACTAAAAATATGTTATGTTTCACTCAAAATATATTCCTTTGGCGGTTTGGATGAGATAGGGAGGAATGTTGTTGGTTTCATGATTTGAGAACTCATATATCTCTAATTTCTACTCTTACTAGCAAGATGCCCGTGCGTTACACGGAACATCAAGATCTTCTAGGAGAAAAGGATGATCGAGGGAAGGCCTTATCTACAAATGTGGAGAGGACTACGGGTAAATTCCCATAGTTTCCTTCCTATCCGTTAGATATAGATCGAACGACCTATATTACAGGATGGCAGGCACACCATCATCACCGACACTCTTATAAAAAGCATAGTCGGTGATGATGGTGTGCCTACCATCCTGCAATATAGGCCGTCCGATTTATATCTGATGGATAGGAAGGAAACTATGGCAATTTTGCAAAAATATACCCACACCCCTCTCCACATTTGCAAATAAGGCCTTCCCTCGTTCATCATTTTCTCCCACAAGATAAACTACTCATGCAAATGCATCCTGGTGTTTTCGTGCAATGCATGGGCATCTTTCTAGTTGTTGCAAGAACCCCATGTGTGTGTTGTGTGTGAGAGAGAGAGGGAGAGAGGAGGAGGACGGAGTGCATGTGTGACAAAGACATAAAGAGTGTGTGTGCGAGAGCTATTATCTTAAAGTGAGGCGATAGTGTGGGTGTGCACGATCAAGAGGGCGTGTCTCAATAAGGGACGAAAAATCTACATAGATACAAGGAACGCGAGAGAGAGACATGTATGCGATAGTGGAAGCAGGAGTGTGCGGGTGTATAAACCTATTTGGAGGCTAGTCGATCCATGTTTGTGAGAGAAATATGAGTCGGGGGTGCAAAAGCGAGAGTTTTGTGTGTGAGAGAGAGAGACGGTAGTTGGGAAGGGGGGTGGAAGCAGGAGTTGTGTGTGTGTGAGAGAGAGAGGGGGGAGTTTGTCTGGTCGGTAAACAAATGAATAATGTTAGTTTTATGCCTGGGATGGAGACGAAAAGGACACCGCAACAAATTTTGTGTCTGCGGGAGAGAGTAATTTTAATGGTATGAGTCATATCTAGAGACATAGGGTGTGTGAGAGAACCCCATAGAGAGAAACACAAAGTGAAAGATGAATGAGACTATGTGTGTGGCGGTGAAAAAGAAATCTTAGGTACCTAGTGATACCAGAGAACTCTAGAGACGTGAGAGATAAAGAAAACCATGTAATGTATAATGATAGGGAGAGTGTGACACTTCTCAAGGGAGATGTCGACAGACTATGTTTGCGAAGATAGGAGAAACATGAAGTGGGCGTGCGGGTGAGCTGGAGAAAAGAGAGTGATAGCTACATGAAGGAGCACGCGAGAGAGATGGGCGTGAAAGGAGTCAACATAAAAGGGATTCACATATTTGAATTCGAGATGATGATACATGTAGTTCATACTCGAACCAAAATTGATCTATCAAACATGCATACTCATATGAATTCGTGCGCATCTATGTTATTTAATATGTAGATATTACTGATCCATACATTTTAGTAGAACATAATTTGGTTTAATTTTTTTGAATTCAACCTTATGATTTTGAGATCATTGTATTTCTAAATCATATTATACATATAAAGGATCAGAATTCTTTGTTGTGCCGTTGAAAGTATATATAAAAAATGATGTACATAGAATTTTATTCCAATCAAAAAAGGATCCTGCCCAAACAAAAATAGAATACAAACTGGATTCGAATTAAGTTGGCATGGTAAACGTGCACTCTTGCTCTGCAAAAATTTGAATGAAGCGGGGAAACTTGCAGTAACTGCCCAAAACCAAAATCCGCGAGATGGAAATTACTGCCTATCCCTGACACGCAAAGCCTATCGGCTCGATTTCTATGGGTTTCAATAGGGGTAGGTTTGTAATTTCACTCAAACGTGACATAACTGCCTCTCACCCGGATTCATACACGGTGGGTGCCAAAACATAGTGTCTCCTCAGCCGAAATCGACTCCCTCCCTGATTCATACACGGTGGGCGCTCGAAACAAACTCTCGTCGGCAAATATTCGGTGTATGCGAGATTACCGTCCTATCCCCAACCGACTAATATTGTTGTGATGTAGGAAATTGTAAACGGGGGCTAAGTTTGTAAATTTCCTCACATTTGAGACAAGCGCGCCCTGAAGACATGATTCCCCCTTCCTCTCTCACTCCATTTCCCCATTCGTACTCTGTGGGCGCCAAAACCCCCTCTCCACCCTGGCCTCCTCCGTCCGCCACCCCATCCACCGCCGTCCTCCTCCACCATGCCGGAGCTGATACCCCGACGCCGTCGTCCATTACAAGAGATCCACCTCTCTCATCCATAGCTTTGGACTGGGATCCTTGCATCCCGTCCTCTCGCTTCGTCCCCACCGTCGTCCACCTTGCCGGTGCTGCTCCTACGACTATATCGTCCACCACGCCCCGCCGCCACCGTCTACCCTCCTAGATCTGCTTCCACGCCGCCGACAGCCATCGCCATCGCTGCACCGTCAACTTCTCAGTAGATGCATACACGGCACCGCACCAGAGGCGATACTCTTTCCTATCTGCTCAACTTATTTATCGCAGCAAGAAAATAGATCGCGACTACTTTACTCTGATTTCTTGACCATCACTTGTCATTTTAAAGCAAACATTGGTTGCGAAGTTGCCTTTGTCCGGTTTGCACCTTCAGATCCGCCATGGCACACTCAACACTATGGTCGCAATGCTTATGGTTTTCCCCTTTTATATTCCACACTAGTTAAATGACAGTAGACTAAATTTCAAAATTGGGTCAATCGATTTTTGAGAACTCGCTGGAGTTCGCCGGTGCGAAGGAAGGGGCTCGGGTGGGGAAGGTGGTTGTGGGGGGCGGTGGTGGGGTCTCACCGAATGAAGAAAGCTCGACGCAAGTGGGGGCAGGGGTGGGGGTGGCGGAGGAACACAGGCGGTGGGGCCGGTTCAGCGGAGGGCAGGGGGTTGGGGCCGGTGGTTCGGCCGGTTGCCCGTGTGGTGTACTGTATGGGAAGAATCAGAGATGAGGAAGAAGAAGGGTTAGGAGACGTAGGATCTTCATCCAACCGCCTGAAATGGTCGACTGACCCAAATGACAAAAGTCACGCGACTTGCATGCAGACATGCCTCTATATTCAGTACCATCATCGTAGCTGCTTAGCACAGCTCCTGAATCCATCAAGCTAAGCAACGTGCCACTCATAATTCTAAACTTGTTGCTCAAATATGAATTTGATATGATGCCAATATTACTAAAACAGATAACGCTTAATTGGTCAGCTAATGTTCCTACTTTACTTTCGAAAAGAACGTGCACCACATATAGAGAGACATCAGGGAGTTGCATTCTTAATGCGCTCTGCTTCATCATGTGTGGGCACTGTGCTCTTCTTTAGCATGTTCCTCTTCCGTTCTTCTTCAGTACTCTCTCCGTTCCTAAATACAAGTCTTTGTATAGATTCCACCATGGATTACATATGGAGAAAAATGAGTGAATCTGCACTCTAAAATGTATCTGTATACATCTGTATGTGATCCATATTGGAAATCTCTACAAAGACTTATATTGTGGAATGGAGGGAGTATGATAGTAGTACAATATGTTCCTTGTAGTGAAGATGAGTAGGGACATTTGCAGTGTAGAGGTCTATATAGTCGATTGTGATGGACACTTCGAACTCTTCGGGCCTCTTTGATTCGTAGGATTTTGCAAGCATAGGAATAGGAATTGTAGTGGCCTTCCCACTTGAATCCTATAAGATTAGCAAGGAAATGCGGGGAGTTGTGTCGCCTTTGAGAGTTACACTGATATTAACAGTACCGCACCTTCAGTTGAAGAGAGCTAGTATCCGAAGCCTTTCTAGCCGTACCGGCAATACTAGCACATATATTCCAACAAGTTCCACTTTGCTGATTTTACTCCTAATGCTTACGGTTTTCCTGTTATGTCTACACTATGATTTGTGTAGCTGCTTTGTGTCGCACAAGTAGCAGCCCACTCTTGAAGCTAAACAACACACCAATCATAAGTCCAAAGCTTACTTGTTCAAATACGAATTGTGATATGATATTGATATTAGTTAATAGACACACATTTAATTGGTCAGGCAATGCTCCCACTTGATTTTCCAAATGCATGTGGCCAGATATAGAGAGATAGCATGGAATTGCATTTCTTTGGGCACTGTGATTCATCATGAGTGGGCAACCAACATTGTATGCAATGAAGCGGAACCTCAAGAATATGCTTCCTCTTCTGTTCTTTAACATGTTCCTCTTTTGTTATTCTGTATTTAGTACGTATAGTATGTTCCTTGTCAGGAAGGGGAGCAGGGACATCTATAGTCAATAGCTGATAGAGCTGGCCTGTACATGATCGATAGGCTTTCAATTAGTAGCGGCAATACAACACCGTATTTTCCAGCCAGTTCCACTTTCCTGATTTATATATCGTGGTTATGGTGTACCCCATTTATGTATAGTACGATATGCCTAGTTGTTGTGTGCTCGTGTTATCATGGTTTGGCAATAAACTCTCTATACAGTATATTATGAACCTATCATCTATCAAATATCATTACTTTTGGAGCCTATTTTTTGTGTACTTGTGCCAGATTATATTAATGCACGCACCATATTACATCACACATGAGCTCTCTCATCAGAATCCAGTGATAGAACACAAGGGTTTACAGGGGCGGCCCTATATAACAATATCATCTGCATTACAAAGATAATCTCACTACTATTTATGTTTTCATGGTTCTAAGATATTATATGTAATTACATGAATATCAGAATCCGTGCATCAGAAGAATACTGTGGAACACTGCAACGACTTACAAAATTGGCACCAAGGCACTAAGTGCCATTCTGGGTGCAATGAAACTCATACACTCCCCACCTGTAGGTTCCTGTTCAGAATATGATCCTAATGACTATTCTGACCTCGAGGAGTCAAAGGCAGATGCCCTGTCATGTTCACCCATCAAGGTGAATGTTCTAATTTGGCAAGGTTTTATTGATTGCACATATCTTGCATATGTTGTCTTGCATTGCTTCTACTTTGTTGCACCGCCATCTTCTTAGTTTACTCATCATATATGTCAAGATGCCATGCCCATCCATTATCAAGACATATTACATCTAAAATGATGTTCTTGTGCATCAGACATCCAAAAGGAAGAGGGTGATTGCCGAACCTGAAGGAGCACCAGCAAAGTCCTTGAAAAACATGGTGGTGCCGGAGAAATCAGACAGCACCCCACTTATATTGGCTGTACAACGAGTGACACAAAACGTAGGACCGACTCCAGTAGACTGTACACATACTTCACTGGCCACACCACTAGCCCCACCACACATGACCCGCACTCCAGAAAAAGGTATGTTGATTTCAGTTGCCATAGCACCAGCTATACCACAGAAAAATCCCACTCCAGCAAAAAGTACAGCAAGTCCAGGCCGAAGACCTATCCCAACTGCAGAGACGGCCAATTCTTGCAGATTGGAACCACATTCCAGTTATTCCCAGTTTAAAAGACAATGCTTTCAATGTTGTTAGGGACTACATGCATATATTCCCATCATGGGAAGATTATAGTGAAGACAAACACCATTTTCACATCTTCATGTCCCACTTACGTGTAAGTGCTATTATTCATGGTAATTATTTTCCTATTTTCTGCTGATAGAACACATCAATGATTTACTTACATTATTGTAAGTAGGTGAGGGTCAATCTGGATAGTCATGACGAGCAAAGTTTGCTTGCGCTTTTCAAGGAAGCATTGCAGCAGTATTGGTGTTACCTGAGGAAATCACACTTTGATGGCATGTAGCGACCCGACCTCAAACGGTCAAGTCTTTGTGCTTCAGTGTCATCCCTGGATCGGTAATGCTGACACACACAGTACTCGAAGGATTTATAACAGAGTAGCAATCACACATTTATTACATCAGATGTCTCAAAAGAAATCTTATTACAATAAATATGGCTTAAGGCCATCTAATACGATAACAGCGGAAGGCTTGGAAGATAAAGTGAGTCCATCAACTCCAACGGCATAGCTGTGTTGCATGACAACGACCTAACAAACCTTACACCTCGTCTAAAAAGTCTGCAACATAATACGTTGCAGCCCGAAAACGGGTCAGCACATGGAATATGCTGGCAAAGTAACACAGTAGAGCAAGAACAGAATAAGGCTATCACTACATGCATATTTGGCTGGTGGAAAGCTCTATGGTTACAGTTTTTGTGAAAAGCCAATTTTTCCTACAACAAAGGAATAGATTTTAAATTTACTATCATGGTAGTTGAAACATCATTGAGAAGGTTACTTCAACTCAATCCCAATTAAGGTGATTAACAACCCAACAATATTATTTTTTAGGGTGATGAGATACTTAAGATACTCCAAGTACTAGATACTCAAGATTTGTCCATAACCGGGGACACGACTAACCATAATTATTTTATACTCTCTATAGAGGTTTGCGCACTTTTCCCCACAAGACTCGATCTCCTCCGTTGGATTTCTCGCACGACATGGTGTTTGAGAAACGGATGACCGAGACACAGTCTTTCAGAAACATTAACTCTCTACCCCGGGTAGACCATACCAAACCTACAAACCCACTACCTGTTGATCTACCTCTTCAAGAGCTTCACGTAACTTACTCAACTATGCTAGAGCCCATAATTGCTTGTGGCTGCACATGGAAGTTTCTAGCATGAATCATCTCAAATCCCTTTGAGCCTGGGTGGCGGTCCATAGGAAGATCACACGGGTACTCCGGGATTTCCAAAAATACAGGCAACACTGGGTACTCCAGGTGCCTCAATCCACCCAGATGTGTATTTAAGTTGCCACCTTAAGTTGAACCATTAATTAAAAATCTCACATGTGTCATGGATTTCACTCACCCAAACCACGTCTACGAGCATAGCATATCAATATAAGCAACGCATAGAAGTAACTCCCGGGGTTTGAATGTAATAGGGTAATAGGTTCTACCTCATCAACTACTTCCCAACCCACATGTTAAAGACATCCTAACCATGCAATGTTTGAGGATTGGAACTAATGCATAAAAACTGGGTGATAAAGGGATATGATCAAAGTGTTACTTGCCTTGCTGACGATACGCGTAACCTAGAGACTCCAAATAACACGCTTCGCCCTCCGGGAATTCTATCGCAAACAAACAATAGCATACATAAGCAACAAACAAAGAAGCATGGGTAAAACTCAAATAAGAAGATCTAACCGAATAGTTCAACTTAAGAACTTCGGCTTGCAACAAGAATCAAATCAAACAGAGGAACGAAACTCAAATGGTGAAAGAAACAAGATCCGTTTACCAATTTGAACTAAAGTCAAATTTTGCAGTACCAAAATCTAGGCGCTTGAATCACCTGATTCCGACTAACGAGCGAAAAGATAAACAGAAAGGAAAATCGGATCAAAAATCGCGATCGAGAATAATCGTGGAAAAATCCGATGAAAAGAAAACTGACGAACAGATTAACGAACGAGCGTTAGTTATCTGTAACTAACGGGCGAAAAATGTTCGTTGAAACGAACGTCCGCTAATTAGAAGAACCGGGAAAAATCGGCGAACCGATCTAAAAAAATGAACTAGGGTTTCTAAAAAAATCGGACAGTTTTTAAAAAAACCAACGGCGACGGATCGGCGAGGCGGCTCCGGCGAGGTGGGATTGGGGCGGCGGCTTCGCGGGGCGGCGGGGCTCGGCGGCAGCGCAGCGCGGCAAGGCGGCGGCGCGGCTGCAGCGGCGGCGGCAAGGCGCGGGCGGCGGGAGGCGGTGGCGCGGCTCGGGGCGGAGCTCGGCTGCGGGGCTGGCGGGGCTCAGCGGCAGTGGTTGGTGGTGGTGGCGGCTCAGGGCGGGGAGTATATAAAGGGGGGGCGGCAGCTTAGAGGAGGGGCCAAGGCGGCAGCGAGAAGGAGTCTCGCCGGACTCCTCGTCCGAATCGGTGGCGGCGTGCGCGCGGGCGGGAAGGCGGCGGTGCGAGGCGGTTGGGCCGGCCCGGCTAGGTTTCGGCCCAGTCGGCGTTTGGAAGATTTTTTTAAACAATTCCGCCAAACAGAAAAAAAATCCTAGAAAATAAAATAAAGATCTAAAATGCCAAAACAAATTTTCACCGTCTAAATAAAATATTTAGAACAAGATGAACATTTTCTTGGCCCTAAAATGCAATTTTGAAAATATGCAATTTTTCTAATGCAAATAAAATCCAAATAAAATATAATAAATTCTTTTAATATTTTCTTCCTATATTTCAGTTATTTTGGAGAAGTCATATTATCTCCTCTCATGTATTTTAATATGAAATACTTCTCGGAGAGAAAGATAATTAAAACCAAAAATTCTCATTCCCATCTTTGATAAAAATCAAATATGAAATCCGGGAAATCCCCAACTCTCTCCGAGGGTCCTTGAGTTGCTTAGGATTTTCGAGGATTGCGGAACGAAAATGCAATAAAATATGGTATGCATGAATGACCTATGTATAACATTCCAAATTGAAAATTTGGGATGTTACAAACCTTCCCCCCTTAAAATGAATCTCGCACTCGAGATTCGGGTTGGCTAGAAAATAGGTGTGGGTGGTCTTTGCGAAGATCTTCCTCTCGTTCCCAAGTGGCTTCATCCTTGGTATGGTGACTCCACTGATCCTTGCAAAACTTAATAACATTTCTGCGGGTGACTCGGCTGGCAAACTCAAGAATCTTAACTGGCTTTTCCTCATAAGTCAAATCACTGTCCAACTGAATCGCCTCCAAGGGTACTGTATCTCTTAACGGTATATCGGCCATCTCAGTATGACACTTCTTCAACTGTGAAACGTGGAACATGTCATGAACTCCTGACAGTCCTTCAGGTAAATCCAACTTGTAGGTAACTTCTCCATCCGTTCCAAAACACAATACGGTCCTACAAATCTCGGGGCTAACTTTCCTTTAACTCCAAATCGTTTCACTCCTCGCAAAGGCGATACTCGCAGATATGCTCTGTCTCCAATTTCATAGGTTACCTCCTTGCATTTTGAGTCTGCATAACTCTTCTGCCTAGACTGAGCAATCTTCAATCTATCACGAATCAACTTAACCATCTCCTCAGACTCCTTGATAAAGTCTGGTCCAAACAACTGTCGGTCTCCTACCTCATCCCACATTAACGGTGTTCTACACCTTTGTCCGTACAAGGCTTCGAACGGTGCCATCTTCAAACTGGCTTGGTAGCTATTGTTGTATGAGAACTCTTTGTAAGGAAAATTGTCATCCCAACTATATCCATAATCTAGCGCACAGGCTCTCAACATGTCCTCTAGAATCTGATTGACTCTCTCGGTCTGTCCATCCGTCTGCGGGTGAAATGATGTACTGAACTCCAGTCTTGTTCCCAAGGTCTGGTGTAACTGATGCCAAAACTTTGAAGTAAACTGTGTTCCTCTATCAAATACGGTGGTCCTCGGAACTCCATGCAGACATACGATCCTGGACATATATATCTTGGCCAACTTCGCACTTGTATAAGTGGTTTTCACAGGGATAAAGTGAGCCACTTTGGTTAAGCGATCAAGTACTACCCATATGGAATCATATCCTGATTTGGTCCTGGGCAATTCAGTGATAAAGTCCATGCCAAGTTTATCCCACTTCCACTCGGGTATCGGCATAGGTTGTAACAATCATGTTCGCTTTTGATGCTCTGCCTTCACTCTCTGACATACATCACATACTGCTGCATACTCGGCAATATCCTTCTTCATCCCCGTCCACCAGAAACGTTCCTTCAAATCTAAATACATCTTGGTGTTTCTGGGGTGTATCGAGTATGGTGGATCATGAGCCTCCTGTAGTATTAACTTCCTGATCTTTGGGTTATTGGGCACATAAACTCGGTCCTCAAACCATAAGGTGTCATGCTCATCTTCACGAAAACCTTTGGCCTTTCCTTTGCTCATCTTCTCCTTTATCTCGGCAATCTCTTTGTCATCCTTCTGAGCTTCTCGAATCTTGCCCAACAATGTAGATTGAACCTCCATTGTTGCAACAAAACCTCTTGGAACAATCTCCAATCGGAGTTCCATGATATCATCTGCTAACTCCTTCGGCAATCCCTTACCTTCAAGGACATTAGCATAACTCTTTCGGCTCAAGGCGTCTACTACGACATTGGCCTTTCCTGGATGATAGTGCAGCTTCATGTCCTAATCCTTTATAAGCTCCAACCATCTCCTCTGCCTAAGGTTCAGCTCCTTTTGTGTGAAGATGTACTTCAAACTCTTATGATCCGTGTACACATCACAACGGTTTCCAATAAGGTAATGTCTCCAAGTCTTCAATGCATGCACTACGGCCGCTAACTCCAAATCATGCGTGGCATAATTCAACTCGTGAGGTTTTAGTTGTCGCGAGGTGTACGAAACAACTCTTCCGTCCTGCATAAGCACACTTCCAAGTCCTAAGCGAGAGGCATTGCAATACACTTGGAATCCTTATGTATATCTGGCAGGGTCAGCACCGGGGCTGTAGTCAAACGTTTCTTCAACTCCTGGAAACTTGCCTCGCAATCTTCCGTCCATTTAAACTTGGTATCCTTCTTCAATAACTCCGTCATTGGCTTCGCAATCTTGGAAAAATTCTCAATGAATCTCCGATAGTATCCTGCGAGTCCAAGAAAACTGCGGATCTCGCTAACTGAAGTGGGTGCTAACCATTCAGTGACTGACTGAACCTTGCTGGGGTCTACTGCTATGCCTTCTCCTGATATAACATGTCCAAGGAATCCGACTTCCTTCAACCAAAACTCGCATTTGTTGAACTTGGCATACAACTGGTGTTCCCTAAGTTTCTCGAGAACTAAACGCAAATGCTCCTTGTGCTCCTCTTCATTCTTCGAGTATACCATAATATCATCAATAAACACCACAACAAACTTTTACAAATATTCCATGAACACCTTGTTCATCATGCTCATGAAATAGGCAGGGGCGTTGGTCAGTCCAAATGACATGACCGTATACTCATATAATCCATAAGCATGGTGAATGTTGTCTTTGGTATATCTTTCTCTCGAATATTCAACTGATGGTATCCTGATCGCAGATCGATCTTCGAAAACACCTTAGCTCCTTGCAGCTGATCAAACAGATCATTGATCATCGACAGTGGGTATTTGTTCTTGATCATCACTTCATTCAAGGCCCGATAATCAACAACCATTCTTAGGGATTTATCCTTCTTCTCAACCAAAAGCACTGGGGCTCCCCAAGGTGATGAACTCCTTCGAATGTATCCTTTCTCCAATAACTCCTTGATATGTTTCTTAATTTCCTCCAGATCATTCGCGGGCATCTGATAGGGTCTCTTGGATATTGGCCCAGTACCTGGCAGTAGCTCTATCAAAAAGTAGATGTCTTGATCCGGTGGCATGCCTGGTAACTACTCTGGAAAAACATCCGGGTAATCCCTCACTACAGGCACTTCCTCCTGAACAACTCCCGTGAGGGTATTCACTTCGCTCCTCCTAGTCACGTGCCTAGATACATACTTAATCCTTTTTCCCTCCGGGGTGGTGAGATAGATTGACTTACTAGCACAGTCAATGCTTCCTCCATACTTTGATATCCAGTCCATGCCTAATATCACATCCAATCCTTGTGAGTCCAAGATAATTAGGTTGGATGGAAAAACATGGGTGCCAATGGTTAGGGGTATCTGGTCGCACCATCGACTAGCCATGTACTCTGCCCCAGGTGAACTCACTAAGAGAGTGGTCCTAAGGGTTTGGGTTGGAGTTTAAACTTATAAACGAATCCCCTTGATATGTATGAATGCAGTGCACCAGTATCAAATAGAACAAGAGCAGTAAATGACTTAACCAAAAACTTACCTATTACCGCGTCCGGCTGCTCTTCAACCTCCTCTACGTTAACGTGGTTCACTTGTCCTTTGTTGATTGGATTGGGTTTCTTCCCAGCGCTCCCATTTCCATTTCCATTCTTTCCTTCAGGGCACTCCGTGGCATAGTGTCCAGTCTTCTCGCACTTGAAGCAAGTAACGTGACTTAAATCTCTTTTGGCGGGTGTGGCTGGATTGGGGCGGTTCTGATTGTTATTGGCTCCGTTCCCATTCTTAGTACCATTGTGGTTATGCCATCCTCCTTCGGTGTGGTTATGACCTCCATTGTTATGAACAAGTCCTCCTGGGTTCGGGGTTAGGCTAGGCTTCTGCTGAGCTACTGAGTTATACCTCCCTTGTCCATACTTCCTCTTACGGCTCTCAATCTGCTGCTGCTTCCCTTAAATCATAAGAGCCTTATCTACCAACTCCTGGTAGTTGTTGAAGGTTGCTACCATCAACTACATACTCATCTCATCATTCAGCCCTTCCATAAACTTCTCCTGCTTCGCGGCATCTGTGGCCACATCATTAGGGGCATAGCGAGATAGCTTGCTAAACTCATCCATGTAATGAGCCACAGTATGGTTCCCCTGGCATAAGTTGCGAAACTCATGCTTCTTCAGATTCATGGTTCCAGTTGAGACATGGGTTGTGCGGAAAGCTTGCTGAAACTGGTCCCAAGTGACGTTGGCTATGGGGAAAGTGGTCGTGTAATTCTCCCACCATGAGGTTGCTGGTCCATCCAATTGTTGTGCGGCAAAGCGCACCTTCTTAGCATTTGTGCAACCTGCGGCGGTCAACTCCCTTCCAATACGGCGTAGCCAATTATCAGCAACTATAGGCTCGATGCTACTGGAAAACACCAGCGGTTGTAACCTTAGAAAACGGGCTAGGTTGTCCACTGGCGGCGGGTTGTTTTTGTTGTTGTTGTTGTTGCCCTGGTTCTGAACTAGCAATTGCATCAAGGTGTTCTCTTGCTGGATCAACTGAGTGAGCTCCGGCGGGAAGGAAAATCCGGGGTCACGTCTCGGAGGAATCTGATGGGTTTAGATGGAAGAGATTAGAATAGAATGATGTCTAATGAGAAGGCACTACCCATATGCACATGAGACAAACACAATCAATTCACTCAATCAATCAAGCAAGGGCATACAAGTGGCCTAGAACTCTCGCAAAAGTGCTCAACTACTACTAATTACATGGGGGAAAACTACTAATCATTGGGTGGTCATCTAGAAATTTTGATTGGTGGAAGACTCCATGATATCTGCTCTAGCTTTGTCTTCAAAGTCATCATCACTTGGGTCGGAGTCGGTGTCGTCGATGATGATGTAGTCCTCCGCACAAATCTCCTTGGGTTCTTCATCTTATTCTACTGGAGTGGGGTCTCCCATGAATATTCCGATCTTCTTAATCAAGTCGTCATTGTTCTCCAGTAGTGTTGCAATTTCCTCATCATATTCATCGCGTGTAGACTTAAGTTCTTCCAGCTCGACGATCCTTGTCTTCGCCTTCTTCAAATCTATCATGTCTGCGCACATCTGATTCTCCTGGTGTCGAATGTGTTGGTTTAGTTCCTGGATGAAAGCTGCAATTGATCTATCCTTCCTGGTGCTGATCATCTCCCATTGCTCGTCTCGGTGCCCACATATCTGGTAGATAGTGTCCTTAAGATCCTTGTGATATACTTCTCCAATGCGTCCCATGGTGATGTGAGCTGCCATACTCTTTCCTAAACTCCAGGTTGGTGCATCAAAGGAAAACTCTATGGGCTTAGTGACTGGCGTGAATGTCCTTCCTGGAACTTGAACTTGAATCATCCATCGCTCCTCTTCAGGTAAAGTGGCGTTGTAGGTCCCGGTGAAGCTTGGTATTTCTATGTTCAGGTACCTAGTGACTTCCTTCAAGTGCCGTCCAAAAGGTGATTCTTCCTCCGGTTGTGTAAACTTGTTCTTCATCTCCGCCATCCTAAAGAGTACAAAGTGGAGAGGAGTCAGAAGTGAGAAGAGAATAGTGATCTAGGGCTTTAGCTTAGTGGCCATGTCCTACACTCAGCGTGTGCTCTGATACCATCTTTGTAGCGACCCGACCTCAAACGGTCAAGTCTCTGTGCTTCAGTGTCATCCCTAGATCGGTAATGCTGACACACACAGTACTCGAAGGATTTATAACAGAGTAGCAATCACACACTTATTACATCGAATGTCTCAAAAGAGATCTTATTACAATAAATATGGCTTAAGGCCATCTAATACGATAACAACGGAAGGCTTGGAAGATAAAGTGAGTCCATCGACTCCAACGGCATAACTGAGCTGCACGGCAACGACCTAACGAACCTTACTCCTCGTCTGAAAAGTCTGCAACATAATACGTTGCAGCCCGAAAATGGGTCAGGACATGGAATATGCTGGCAAAGTAACACAGTAGAATAAGAACAGAATAAGGCTATCACTACCTGCATATTTGGCTGGTGGAAAGCTCTATGGTTACAGCTTTTGCGAAAAGCCAAATTTTCCCTACAACAAAGAAATAGATTTTAAATTTACTATCATGGTAGTTGAAACATCATTGAGAAGGTTACTTCAACTCAATCCCAATTAAGGTGATTAACAACCCAACAATATTATTTTTTAGGGTGATGAGATACTTAAGATACTCCAAGTACTAGATACTCAAGATTTGTCCATAATCGGGGACACGACTAACCATAATTAGTTTATACACTCTGCAGAGGTTTGCGCACTTTTCTCCACAAGACTCGATCTCCTCCGTTGGATTTCTCGCATGACATGGTGTTTGAGAAACGGATGACCCAGACACAGTCTTTCAGAAACATTAACTCTCTATTCCAGGTAGACCATACCAAACCTACAAACCCACTACCTGCTGATCTACCTCTTCAAGAGCTTCACGTAACTTACTCAACTATGCTAGAGCCCATAATAGCTTGTGGCTGCACACGGAAGTGTCTAGCATGAATCATCTCAGTTCCCTTTGAGCCTGGGTGGCGGTCCATAGGAAGATCACACGGGTACTCCGGGATTTCCAAAAATACAAGCAACATTGGGTACTCCAGGAGCCTCAATCCACCCAGATGTGTATTTAAGTTGCCACCTTAAGTTGAACCATTAATTAACAATCTCACATCTGTCATGGATTTCACTCATCCAAACCACGTCTACGAGCATAGTATAGCAATATAAGCAACGCGTAGAAGTAACTCCCAGGGTTTGAATGTAACAGGGTAATAGGTTCTACCTCATCAACTACTTCCCAACCCACATGTTAATGACATCCTAACCATGCAATGTTTGAGGATTGGAACTAATGCCTAAAAACTGGGTGATAAAAGGATATGATCAAAGTGTTACTTGCCTTGCTGACGATCCATGTAACCTAGAGACTCCAAATAACACGCTTCGCACTCCGGGAATTCTACCGCAAACAAACAATAGCATACATAAGCAACAAACAAAGAAGCACGGGTAAAACTCAAATAAGAAGATCTGACCGGAAAGTTCAACTTAAGAACTCCGGTTTGCAAAAAGAATCAAATCAAACGGAGCAACGAAACTCAAACGGCGAAAGAAACAAGATCCGTTTACTAATCTGAACTAAACTCAAATTTTACAGTACCAAAATCTTGTTCAAGTTGGTTAAGCGGAAAGAGGGTCTCGAGACGAAGATCTAGGTGCTTGAATCGCCTGATTCGAACTAACGAGCGAAAAGATAAACAGAAACGAAAATCGGATCAGAAATCACGATCGACAATAATCGCGGAAAAATCCGATAAAAAGAAAACTGACGAACAGATTAACGAACGAGCGTTCGTTATCTGTAACTAACGGGCAAAAACTGTTCGTTGAAACGAACGTACGGCCGAACGTCCGCTAATTAGAAGAACCGGGAAAAACCGGCGAACCGATCTAAAAAACGAACTAGGGTTTCTAAAAAAACCCGAACAGTTTAAAAAAACAGGCGGCGACGGATCAGCGCGGTACCTCCGGCAAGGCGGGATTGGGGCGGCGGCTTCGCGGGGCGGCGGGGCTCGACGGCGGCGCGGCGCGGCAAGGCGGCGGCGCGGCTGCAGCGGCGGTGGCGAGGCGCTGGCGGTGGGAGGCGGCGGCGCGGCTCGGGGCGGAGCTCGGCGGCGGTGGTTGGTGGTGGTGGCGGCTCGGGTGGGGAGTATATAAAGGGGGGGCGGCAGCTTGGAGGAGGGGGTAAGGTGGCGGCGAGAAGGAGTCCCGGCCGGACTCCTCGTCTGAGTCGGCGGCGGCGCGCGCACGCGGGAAGGCGGCGGCGCGCGCACGCGGGAAGGCGGCGGCGCGCGGCGGTTGGGCCGGCCCGGCTGGGTTTCGGCCCAGTTGGCGCTTGGAAGATTTTTTTTAAACAATTCCACCGAACAGAAAAAAAATCTTAGAAAATAAAATAAAGATCTAAAAATGCCAAAACAAATTTTCACCGTCTAAATAAAATATTTAGAACGAGATGAACATTTTCTTGGCCCTAAAATGCAATTTTGAAAACGTGCAATTTTTCTAATGCAAATAAAATCCAAATAAAATCTAATAAATGCTTTTAATATTTTTCCTCCTATATTTCAGTTATTTAGGAGAAGTCTTATTATCTCCTCTCATATATTTTAATATGAAATACTTTTCGGAGAGAAAAATAATTAAAACCAAAAATCCTCATTTCCATATTTGATAAAAAACAAATATGAAATCCGGGAAATCCCCAACTCTCTCCGAGGGTCCTTGAGTTGCTTAGGATTTTCGAGGATTGTGGAACGAAAATGCAATAAAATATGATATGCATGAATGACCTATGTATAGCATTCCAAATTGAAAATTTGGGATGTTACATGGCAAGTCTATAAATGAATTTTCGGTGAAGTCTCCTGTGCTAAATTAGAAGACATTGAATGGAAAAACCTTGTTATGCACTGGTCTAGTTCCCATGGTGAGGTACTGTCTATGATATCACATAAGAATTTGAACTTCTACTTTTCCGCATGTGCCTTACGGATCTTTTTTGCAGGAAATCTGCTCAAAGAAGAATTCCGGTTTGAAAAGAACGACAGGATATCGCAAATATGCTACCCGCTACTTTGCTCTTGTTAGTACCTGTTGCCCTATATCACTGTACTTGCATTCATGCCTAGTTCATTATGTGACAGCAGTATGCATGATAGCTTTCTTATCAATTGTTCGCTCCAAATTATTTGATCTGTATGAATGGTTACATCAGTGTAGAGTATATCCAATGCCAATGAATTTTTTTAGCTCTGCATTGTTCTTGTAAGTACCTATTGCCCTTTATCAGTGTACTTATATTGACAGGTAGTTGTTCATGTCCCATCACTCTGCAACTTATTTTCCTTTGCTCTCCATTTTCTACACATCAGATCCAGATTTACTCTTACCATAAGGTTGGATAATATCGATGGTACTAAAGGAGTTTAGCTCTGCATTGCTCTTGGTTGTACCTTTTGCCTGTATTGTTGTACTTACATTTATAGCTACTTGGTTATGTAGCATCACTCTTCATCTTATCTTAAATATTCTCCATTTTTTCTTATATTATCACATCTATATTTACTCTTAACAAAATGTAGAATAAAGGCAATGCTTATGAAGAAGATTTTGTGGTAAACTTCTTGAATTGCCCCCCCCCCATCAGCATGGATAAGGGCTTTATAGAGCATGTCTTCACCAATAATGTAAGTTTGTCCTTCTCAAGCCTTCAAACGTTGTTGCGTGTATTTGGTTAGGCATGACTGCAAGAGATGTTTAGTTTTGGTGTTTGCATCAAATTGCATGTTTAGAGTTTATTATGTAGTTCATAAACAAAAGTTTGTCCTTCTCAATTTAAGTTTTCAGTATTAGTGATCATCTTTTGCACTTCATGTATGCTTCTGTTCTTGATCCGTAATCCAGTGGTGTGGTGAACCTACCCACTACAGCACAATGTCATATTCTGCAATGTCTCAACTACGAACAATGTCATATCATTCTACTATTATTTAAACCGTCTCTTTATTTGCCAATCTGAAATGGGATAAATTGACAGCACACTAACCATTGATACTTATGAGTTCTTGATCTAGAATCCAGTGGTGTCGTGAAGCTGCCAACTCCTTCACAATGTCATTTCCTACCATGTCGTAACCGGAACAATACCATATTGTGTTAATGCTATTTTAAACTGTGTCACTTTATTCGTCAGTAAGAAATGTGATGAATTGTCAGCACTGATACTTATATGTGCAAAACCTGTCATATGTCTGCTTGTTTATCTTTCAGAGTGAGGAGAATATAAGTGTCAAACAAGCACAGTCTCATCAGCTTGCTTAGCTGCTTGCGTTGTAGCTCTCGAGCAGGGCTAACCTTTCTTGAACTCTATTGAAGTGCAGTCGGTTTTGTATATTATTTTGTTGTTGTGTTTATTTCCACTGGTGGCGATCTTTGATGCCCAGTGTATGTAATCTGTTGTCTGCTTGTGCTTTGTTATCATAGTGGCGAACTTTGATGCCCAGTGGATGTAATATGCCGTAATTTCTTTATTGTATAGTCTAGGTTTTTCCTTATTCACGATGTTGCAGTTATTTTATTGTATATATATCATGTCTTCTCAGTAAACCGGCCAAACCGTAAAATTACGGTACATAACTGGCCATCATGCAAATCACTATGTATGATCCGCATCATGGGCCCAGTCATCTTGGTCCGTTAACAGGCCTAAATGTAAACTGGCCCACTAGTAGATTCGGGCCTTTAATAGGCTGAGTAAACTGCTGGCCCTATTTTCATAAGAAAACTCAATGGGCTTTTAGGAGGCTGAAAAGTAGGTTGGGCCTGAAATGTGCCGAAAAGCTCACGGGCCGGCAGCAGGCCGAAATAGACCCCGGCCCATGATTGTGCCAATCACATTACGGGCCGTTAATAGGCCAAAATTGCCTCGGTACTTGTTTGGCCCAATCAGATTATCGCCTGTGAGCAGGCCGAATGCAAACCAGGCCGTAGTTAGGACCAACTATATGACGGGCTTTTAACAGGCCGAAATAAATATAGGGCTGAAATGTTAAACGGGCCTTTAACAGGCTAAAACTATATCAAGACGAATTACTAAATTGGCCAGCAAGTGGACCCAAAAGCATAGCGTCCAGTTGACGGGCCAAATCTGATATGGGCCATAATTTAGCCCAAAGCCTCTTAAAGGGCCAGATCTGATCTGGTCCATAATTTGGCCCAGAACATGGTAGGCTTTTAATGGGACAGATCTCATATGGGCCTTTATTAGGCCCGGAATGTGGCAGGTTGTTAATGGACCAGATGGGTCAGTATTTGGCCCAAAACATGGTAGCCTGTTAACGGGCCGGCCCACTAGTGTCCTCAAAATCTTGTGGGACTTTAGCTAGCCGGCCCATTATGGTCGGTGAAATCTCATGGGCCTTTAGCTGGGCCAGCCCATTATGGTCCACAAAATCTTGTGGGCCTTTTAGTTGGGCCGGCCCATTCAATCTTTATGGGCCACTTTTGGGCCGGTCCACATGTCAACATATCATAGGCGCATCTCACCCATAGGATGAGTGACACCTGTGCCAACACGGAGCTGACACGTGGTTTCGTCGGCCAATGAGAATTTTACACGTGGAAAATCGGCATTGTTCGTGGTCGTGGCTGTTAGCAGGTTATCGGATCCAAAACCGGACCCCATAGCTTAACGACGACCCGTTATGGTGGATGCCACCTGTCGGTCACCCTTGATGAAAGCACTTTTACGAAGCGCGATTTATCATCATGGAAGTGGACACTTCCATGATGATAATTTTGGTAATGTCATGGAACAATTCTACGACAGCACAGGTAGGACTATCTTGATTCTGTCATAAAATCGCCATGGATGTACATGCATGACAGAAAACGTGACCTACAGTGACAAACACGTATCATCACGGAAGAGTATTTTTTGTAGTGCAAGTTGCCACTCCCGGGAAGAAGGCCAAAGCTGGACCCAAGCCTGAAACTGAGTGTTTCTACTACAAAGGGACTGGTCACTAGAATCGGAACTACCCCAAGTATTTGGCGGATAAGAAGGATGTCAAAGTGAAAAAAAGGTATATTTGATATACATGTTATTGATGTGTACCTTACTAATGCTCGTAGTAGCGCCTGGGTATTTGATACTGGTTTGGTTGCTCATATTTGTAAATCGAAACAGGAGCTATGGATTAAACAAAGATTGGCTAAGGACGAGTTGACGATGCATGTTGATAATGGTTCCAAGGTCGATGTGATCGACGTCGACAAGCTACCTCTACATCTACCTTCGGGATTAGTATTAGACCTAAATAGTTGTTATTTGGTTGCAGCGTTGAGCATGAACATTATATCTTGATCTTGTTTAGTGCGAGACGGTTATTCATTTAAATTTGAGAATAATATTTGTTCTATTTATATGAGTAATATCTTTTATGGTCATGCACCCTTGAAGAGTGGTCTATTCTTATTGAATATCGATAGTAGTGACACACATATTCATAATATTGATGCCAAAAATGCGAAGTTGATAATGATACTACAACATATTTGTGGCACTGCCGTTTAGGTTATATTGGTGTAAAACACATGAAGAAACTCCAAGATGATGGACTTTAGGAATCACTTGATTATGAATCATTTGATATTGTGAACCATGCCTCATGGGCAAGATGACTAAAACTCCGTTCTCCAGAACAATGGAGCGAGCTAATGACTTATTGGAAATAAAACATACCGATGTATGCGGTCTCATGATTGTTGAGGCATGCGGCGGGTATCGTTATTTTCTGACCATAACAGATGATTTAAGTAGATATGGGTATATTTACTTAATGAAACACAATTATGGAACATTTGAAAAGTTGAAAGAATTTCAGAGTGAAGTACAGAATCATCGTAACAAGAAAATAAAGTTTCTCCGATCTGATCGCCGACACGAATATTTGAGTTATGAGTTTGGCCTTCATTTAAAACAATGTGGAATAGTTTCACAACTCACGTCACATGGAACACCACAGCGTAATGGTGTGTCCGAACGTCGTAACTGTACTTTATTAGATATGGTGCGATCTATGATGTCTCTTACCGATTTACCACTATTGTTTGGGGGCACCGTCTAAATCCGTTGAGACAACACCGTATGAACTATGGTTTGGCAAGAAACCTAAGCTGTCATTTAAAGTTTGGGCTTGTGACAGTTATATCAAAAGGCTTCGGCCTGATAAGCTCGAACCCAAATCGGAGAAGTGCGTCTTTATAGGATACCCTAAGGAAACAATTGGTACGCCTTCTACCACAGATCCGAAGGCAAGATCTTTGTTGCCGAGAATGGAACATTTCTAGAGAAGGAGTTTCCCTCGAAAGAAGTGAGTGGGAGGAAAGTAGAACTTGATGAGTTAATTGTACCTTCTCTCAATTTGGGAAGTAGCACATTAGAGAAATTTGTTCCCGTGATGCCCACACCAACTAGAGATGAAGCTAATGATAATGATCATGAAACTTCAGATCAAGTTACCACTCGACCACGTAGGTCGAACAAAGCATGTTCGGCACCAGAGTGGTACGGTAATCCTATCCTAGAAGTCATGTTACTAGACCATGGCGAACCTACAAACTAGGAAGAAGCTATGATAAGCCCAGATTCCGATAAATGGCTTGAGGCCACGAAATCTAAGATAGGATCCATGTATGAGAACAAAGTGTGGACTTTGGTGGACTTGCCCGATGATCGGCAAGCCATTGAGATTAAATGGATTTTCAAGAAGAAGATTGACTCTGATGGTAATGTCACCATCTACAATGCTCGACTTGTCGCAAAAGGTTTTCGACAAGTTCAAGGGGTTGACTACGATGAGACCTTCTCACCCATAGCGATGCTTAAGTCAGTCTGAATGATGTTAGCAATTGCCGCATTTTATGATTATGAAATTTGGCAAATGGACGTCAAAACTGCATTCCTTAATGGATTTCCTAAGAAGAGTTGTATATGATGCAACTAGAAGGTTTTGTCGATCCTAAAAGTGCTAACAAAGTGTGCAAGCTCCAGCGATCCATCTATGGACAGGTGCAAGCATCGAGGAGTTGGAATATACGCTTTGATGAAGTGACCAAAGCACATGATTTTATACAGACTTTTAGTGAAGCCTGTATTTTCAAGAAAGCGAGTGGGAGCTCTGTAGCATTTCTGATATTATATGTAAATGACATATTGTTGATTGGAAATGATATAGACTTTCTGGATAGCATAAAAGGATACTTGAATAAGAGTTTTTCAATGAAAGACCTCGGAGAAGCTGCTTATATTATATATTGGGCATCAAGATCTATAGAGATAGACCAAGACGCTTAATAGGACTTTCACAAAGCACATACCTTGAAAAAGTTTTGAAGAAGTTCAAAATGGATCAGTCAAAGAAAGGGTTCTTGCATGTGTTACAAGGTATGAAGTTGAGTCAGACTCAAAGCCAGACCACTGCAAAAGATGGAGAGAAAATGGAAGTCATTCCCTATGCCTCAGCCATAGGTTCTATCATGTATGCTATGTTGTGTACCAGACCTGATGTGTGCCTTGCTATAAGTCTGGCAGGGAGGTACCAAAGTAATCCAGGAGTGGATCACTAGACAGCGGTCAAGAACATCCTGAAGTACCTGAAAAGGACCAAGGATATGTTTCTCGTTTATGGAGGTGACAAAGAGCTTGTCGTAAATGGTTACGTCGATGCTAGCTTTGACACTGATCCAGATGACTCTAAGTCACAAACCGGATACGTGTTTATATTGAATGGTGGGGCTGTCAGTTGGTGTAGTTCCAAGCAGAGTGTCGTGTCAGGATCTACGTGTGAAGTGGAGTACATAGCTGATTCGAAAGAAGCAAATGAAGGAGTTCATATTTGATATAGGTGTAATACCTAGTGCATCGGGTCCAATGAAAATCTATTGTGACAATACTGGAGCTATTTCCTTGGCAAAGGAGTCCACATTTCACAAGAGAACCAAACACATGAAGAGATGCTTCAACTCCATCCGTGAACAAGTCAAGGAGGGAGACTTAGAGATTTGCAAAATTCATACAGATCTAAATGTAGCAGACCCGTTGACTAAGCCTCTTCCACAAGCAAAACATGATCATCACCAAGACTCCATGAGTGTTAGATTTGTTACAATGTAATCTAGATTATTGACTCTAGTGCAAGTAGGAGATTGAAGGAAATATGCCCTAGAGGCAATAATAAAGTTGTTATTTCATATTTCCTTATTCATGATAAAAGTTTATTATTCATGCTAGAATTGTATTGATCGGAAACCTTGATACATGTATGAATACATAAACAAACACAGTGTCCCTAGTGAGCCTCTACTAGACTAGCTCATTGATCAAAGATGGTTAAGGTTTCCTAACCATGGACACGAGTTGTCATTTGATAACGGGATCACATCATTAGGAGAATGATGTGATGGACAAGACCCATCCATTAGCTTAGGATAATGATTGTTCAGTTTTATTGCTATTACTTTCTCCATGTCAAATACATATTCCTTCGACTATGAGATTATGCAACTCTCGGATACCGGAGGAATACCTTTTGTGCTATCAAACATCACAATGTAACTGGGTGATTATAAAGATGCTCTATAGGTATCTCTGAAGGTGTTTGTTGAGTTGGCATAGATCGAGATTAGGATTTGTCACTCATGGGAGACACAAGGGGCCCACGAGGATTGGGGCGCGCCTCCCTGCCTCGTGGCCTCCTCAATGCTTCCTTGACATCCACTCCAATTCTCCTGGATTGCGTTTATTCCAAAAATCACTCTCCCGAAGGTTTCATTCCGTTTGGGTTCCGTTTGATATTCCTTTTCTGCGAAACACTAAAATAGGCAAAAAAAATAGCAATTTGCACCGGGCCTTTGGTTAGTAGGTTAGTCCCAAAAATAATATAAAAAGGTATATTAAAGCCCATTAAACATCCAAAATAGATAATATAATAGCACGGAACAATCAAAAATTATAGATACGTTGGAGACGTATCAATGGCGAGCAGCGTCAAGAAAGTCGATGGCGATAGGCGGCGGCAAGCAGAAGTGGCGAAATGCGATGGGGTTTGCCGACAGCCTGGCAGCTGCGATAGACGTCGAGCTAAGTGGTTGCCTAGTGATAGGAGGTGCCATGCAGAGTCGCAGAAGAGATTGTGCAGGTGTGATTGGGGACTGGAGGGGTTGGTAGGTGGGTTGAGGGTTTGTGTGACGTGGGGATGGTGAAGGCTTTCTTTTTTTCCTTTTTGAATTGGGTGGTGAGCGTTTTCTGTCCCACAAAGAGTTTCGCGGGCAACGGTTTGCTAGAGCCAACCGTGTGTGATTAACATAATTGGGAAAATGAAAGTCATTACATATGGTTCCAATTAGGGAAAATAACCATGTTTCAGGGTGGTTCCACTTTTCCTTCGTCGGTGGATTTGAAATTTTTACCCAAGGTAAACATTCACCCTAATATGCATAAAATTCCATCAGCCGAACTGATTGCATCCATATCCCACATTTAGACATAAGTAAACATAGATTAAAAATACTCAAGCATAGATAATAAGCATACACAAGAATAGTTCAACCATATATAGTTCAACCTTCATTAAGCATAATCAAGCACAATTATAATTAAGACACCGGAGTCATCGCCGAAGTCGGTGTGGACCTTCGGCTCTGGCTGTGGAAGCACGACGCTGTCGATGACGTTAAGGTGCAGCGAGACCTCGTCGGCGGCGACAGCAACCACTGTCTTCATCTTCACGCCGTGCTACAGTGCTTCAGCAGCCTCGGCGTGGCCACTCCCTTCGATAGGGCACTTCGGTGGCATCCTCATACACTGACGGTGGTGAGGACTGAGAGCGGCGTCGAAGATGAAGGCTGAGAGAGAGGATTGTGTGTGTAGCGAGGATGAGGGGTGTGGCCGCTCGGGCGAGCGATTAATATGGAGTAGCGGGAGAGAGGCAGGCGGTGGTCAAACCTCTGGCCTGCCTCCTGGTGAGCCTGCGCAGTGGACCGCTGGCATGCCTACCGTCATTTCACACAGCTACTCGCATGCCTCCTGATGACACTACTCAGCGAGCACACCTCCCATCAATTCACACACCTGCTCGCATACCTCCCGGTCTGCCTACACGGCGAACGGCTCGCATGCGTCTCGTCAGCTCACGCCTGCTCGCACGACACATGGGACGCGTGGCGGCATGTATATTGTTTTTATATTTTGATGATCAATGTTGCCGCTTTATTGCTTAACTGAAGCATTGCACGTAACCATTGTTGGTCTAATGCCCATGGTTCGAATAAATAATTCGTTTGTGATATTGGTTCCCAATTATTAATAATCTCCCATTTATAAGAATATAAAAATTACATCAAAACTTGTATCAAATTTGAAAAAAGTACAATACCACCGTGTATTGGTGTCCATATGAAAGACAATACGATTCATGAATTTCAACTAATTTTTGGATGTACTAGATTTCAAAAATCAACATTCTCAATGTTTGAAATTTCTTGCATGGGGAGTTGATAAGACTCCAATGTATCTATAATTTTTGATTGTTCCATGCTGTTATATTATCATTCTTGGATGTTTTATAATCATTTTATGGTCATTTTATATATATTTTTGGTAATAACCTATTGACATAGTGCCAAGTGCCAGTTGTTGTTTTTTGCATGTTTTTTACATCGAAGGTAATCAATATCAAATGGAGTCCAAACGCAGTGAAACTTTTTGTGGATTTTTTAGACCATAAGACATCCAATGGGTCGGAGAAGTGCCTGGGGGTGCTCCGAGGGGAGCACAACTAACCAGGGCACGCCTGGAGGCCTAGGCGCGCCCTGGTGGGTTGTGCCCACCTCGGGTGCCCCCCGGTCCGCCTCTGTACTCCATAAATACCCCAATATTCCAGAAACCCTAGGGGAGTCGATGAAAATCAATTCCATCCGCCACAAGTTCTAGAAACACCATATCCAATGTAGACACCATCACGGAGGGGTTCATCATGTCCATTGGTGCCTCTCCGATGATGCGTGAACACTTCTTTGTAGACCTTCGGGTCCGTAGTTAGTAGCTAGATGGATTCCTCTCTCTCGTTTGATTCTCAATACAATGGTCTCATGGACATCCATACATTGTAATTCTTTTGCAGTGTGTTTGTTGGGATCCGATAAACTTTGAGTTTATGATCAGATCTATCTCTTTTTATCCATGGAAGTTATTTGAGTCTTCTTTGATCTCTTATATGCATGATTTCCTATAGCCTGGTATTTCTTCTCCGGTATTTGGGTTTTGTTTTGCCAACTTGATCTATTTATCTTGCAATGGGAAGAGGTGCTTTGTGATGGGTTCGATCTTACGGTGCTTGGTCCCAGTGACAGATGGGGAACCGACACGTATGTATCGTTGCTATTAAGGATAACAAGATGGGGTCTAGTTCTACATAAATAGATCTTGTCTAGATCATGTCATCGTTCTTATTGCATTGCTTCGTTTCTCCATGAACTTAATACACTAGATGCATGCTGGATAGCGGTCGATGTGTGGAGTAATAGTAGTAGATGCAGGCAGGAGTCGGTCTACTAATCTTGGACATGATGCCTATATAATGATCATTGCCTGGATATCATCATGATTATTTTAAGTTCTATCAATTTCCCAAAGTGATTCATGAAGTTTTGCTTGAGATTTATGAATCTAAAAATTATTATGACGTGTTAAACGAAGAAATTAATAAAGTTATTCATGATAGCTCCTTGAATGAAAAGCATGATTGCAATGATGTTATTATAAACTATATTAATGTCAATTGTTTTAGTGATATGCAAATCCCCAAGCTTGGGGATGCTTGTTTTGTTATGTCCACTACTTGTTGCAATGATCATGATTGGGGTGATGATGATTCTTATGATATTGAAAAGCTATTTAAACCTCATGATGAATATACTTGCGATAATATTGAAAGTGGGTTCGGAAGAGTGTCAACTCTAGGTAAAAATAATCCAACATCTTTGGAGAGTGTTCAATCTTATGAATTTTTTGATAAAAGTGGGTTTGGAGAGGTCATGACTTTATTTGATGATAATAACACTATTTTGGAAGAGTGTCAACTTTGCATGCATGTGAATCATGAAGAGAATATTTTATGTGATAGTTATATTGTTGAATTTGATTATGATCCTGCATGTAATTATTATGAGAGAGGAAAATATGGTTTTATAAATTTTCATGTTACTAAATTACTTCTCTTCATGTTGAGGTTGTTATTGTTTCTTCCTCCTTCCTTGCACATGCTAGGTTCTTATTTTCTGTATAATTTGTTATTGTAATATCCCAAAATTCTAAATTTTGGAATGTTATATTAAATAGATAGTTTTGGTTGGTTGTTTGTTTGTTGTGTGATTGATTGACTGAAAGTGAGTGAAATTGAAATTTTTGAAAGTTAAATGAGAGGGAATAAAAGGACTTTCCCAAACTTCCATTTTTGCATTTATGATCTCCGTAAATTCAAAAAAAATTCATCACAAAATCCTAGAGAGAATATGACTTGACTTCTTCCATTTAAATTGATGAAAAGGGTTTTTGAAAATATTTGAATTTCACTTGGAAATATTTCAAATTTAGAAACTTTATGCAACTCAATGATTTTCACGAGAGAAGATAAAATGACTTCTTCAAATTATATGAAATATGAGTTGGAAGTTTCAAAGAAACCAAATTTAACGTCCCTTTTGAAATCATTTTCAATTTGGAGTTATTTTGGTTTTTATTCAAATTATTTTTCTCCAAAAATAAAATATATGGAAAATAGGGTAAAATGATTCCCTACATCAGAAAATTGGAGATAAATAAATTTGAAATTATTTTGGTATTTTTAAAATGATTTTTATTGGATTTTATTAGAATGTTCACGCTGTAGAAAATATTTTTCCGAAAATTTTGATATATAATATGCCTATACTATATTTATATTTTATTTGATTTTCTTTTTATTTATTGTCTGCTTATTTTAATTAAAATAACTCTTTGAACAGTGCCAGGCCGAAGCCCAACACTGCTCTCTCTCTCTCTCTCTCCCCACTCCCCCACTCGCTTCCCTTGTGCCTCTCTCCCTCCCCCCGTCTGGATCGGGGCAGAGGGCCACGACCCCCACTCCCCCACGACTCTCTCTCTCTCTCTATCTCTCTCTCTCTCTCTCTCTCTCTCTCTCTCTCTCTCTCTCTCTCTCCGCGCCAGGCCAGCCGGCCCATCCCACCAGCGGCCTGCACCCGCGCCTGAATCGCCTCCGCCTCGCCCGCCCGCTCTCTCCTTCGCACGCACGCCGCCACAATCAGCCACTGATAGGTGGGACCCACCTATCGGGATCGTCCCCGTCCTCCGGACGGAGTCCTGCTCCTGTACGCCGACGCCGGCCGACGCCGAGTCCGCCCTGGACTCTCCTCTCCACCTTTCCCCTCGCCCAAGCCTCGCCCCCTTTATAAACCCTCAACACCGGCCCCGTTTTTCTCCTCAAACCGCAGCCACCACCGCCCCTACACCCGCGCAAAACCTCGCTGGAGTTGCGAGCTCCACCAAGATTCGCCGATGTTGCCCCGCGCTCCACCGCCGCCTACTCCCGACGCCGCCACCACCATCAGCTTTGGAACCTCGCGCCACTTCTCCCTGAACCCGCGACCATGCCGGAGGACCGCCGGAGCAGCCACCCCGATGACCCCGACGCTGCTGTCATCTCCTTCTCCGGCGACGTCGACGCCCACCACCGCGGTAAGTCGTCGCTGCTCCTTGTCCGTCTGATCTAGGTTAGATGGATAGGATTAGATTAGTTTGTTTCTATTTTTATTCAAATCGTTTTTCTTTACTTAATGAACGTTCGTTTGTTAAAACCTCCGAAGCGAACGATTTCAGTCAATAGGATTCTGCCACGTAGCTAGGGACCCGGTTGCAATTTGTTTTCTTACAGAATAGCCCCTGGTTTTCAAACAACGACAACTTTTTGCCCGTTTGTCCAAATCCAACGAAACCAATGCCCATTTATTCGTCATGATCCCCTCTATCCAGTAATCCAACTCAAACCTGTTTTTGAAAGTTTTAAAATTTGAATTCAAACAGATTTGTATTTGAACTTCGTTTGATCGCAACTCAAGTTTTATAACTCCATTTGAGTTGATTCTTTTTGCAAATCGAAGCTCTTGACCTATACTTTCTGATAAGGCCAAATTCACTTAATTTTGGTACTATTAGAAATTGTTTTATGTTGCAAGAGTAAATTGCTTGTTTTCGAAGTTTTCCGAGATCTTTTCTTCGATTCTTTTGCATGATTGCTTATGTGTGGTTACTATTGCCTGCTTACGGTAGATTGATCAGAGTGTGACGAGTAGAACTGTCAGGAGTTATGAGTGCGAATCATCTTCATCAACAGTACAAGGCAAGTTCACACTTTGATCATATTTTTTATTACCCAGTTTTCATGCATTAGTTTCAACCCTCAAACATTCATGAGTAGGATTGATAACATTTGGGTATTGGGAAGTAGTTGATGAGGTAGGAACCTATTGTCCTGCATTCATACCTTGGGAGTTACTTTTACGCTATGCTCATACTGCTATGCTATGCTCGTAGACGTGGGTTGGTTTGGGAGAATTCATGAAAGATGTGAGAGATTATAGTTAACTAAGGATTAACTTAAGGTGGCTACTTTAATACACATCTGGGTGGATTGGTTGGGGCACCCTGGGGATATACCAGTGGACTTGCCCGGACACTTGGGGATTTACCAGTGTTGTCCTAGGAGATCCCCGGGTTACCGTGTGATCATCCTATGGTTTGCCACCCAAGCTCAAAAGGATCATAAGATTATTCATGTTGGAAACTTCCGTGTGCAGCCACAAGCCATTATGGGCTCTGGCATAGTTGAGTAAGTTGTGGGGATCCTTTCCATGATGGGCTAGCATATGTAGGGATTGTAGGTGTACAGGCCTATCTATCGGTTAAGGTGACCTCTTCGGAAAGACTATGTCACGGTCATCCGTTCCTCAAACACCATGCAGTGCGAGAAATACAATGGAGGTGATCGAGTCTTGTGGGGAAAAGTGCGCAAACCTCTGCGGAGTGTACAAACTAATCATGATTAGTGTTGTCCCCGGTTATGGACATCTTGAGTATCTGGTTCTTGAATTATTATGTTGATCTCATCACTCAATATAATTAATTTGTCGGGTTGTTAACTTTTAATTGGGATTGAGATGGGGATTTACCTTCTCAATGTTTTCAATGAACTTTGTAGTTAAATAAAATTTATTCCTTTGTTGTAGAGAAAAATCAGCTTTATGCAAATTTAAACCTAGAGCCTCCACCAACCAAATATGCATGTAGTGATAGCTATTATTCATCATTGCTCTATGGTGTGAGTTTGCCAGTACAATCAACGTACTGACCCTTTATGGATGCAACGTCCCATGTTGTAGGATTCTTACGATGAGTAAGTGATACATTAGGGTTACAATTTCTACACTCAACTTTGACGTTGGTGTTGATGGGAATCCACAACCTTGTTGTTACTTCCGCTATTTGGATTGAGGTAATAGTACTTACGTTACTTTATACATGTGATTTACGTCTGTTATAAATCCTCGAGTACCGTGTGTCAGCATACCGATCTAGGGATGACACTTAAGCACAGAGACTTTACCGTTTGAGGTCGGGTCGCTACAAGATGGTATCATAGCACATGTTGCCTATAGGATGTGATCCCTAGAAACTGGCAAGCCCATAGGAAAGATTTTTCTCTACAACTTTCTTTTCAAAAAGATCTTTTACCTCTCTTCTCTTCTGAGCTTATTCAAATATTCCATTTTAGTGAGACCATACCCCCTTTTCCCCTTTTAACCATGAAGTTTCGACTGATGAGACCACTCCAAGAAGTACAAGATACTGGACAACTAAGACCACTTCAGAATGAAGAGGATTTTACCGTGCATTAGAGTAATGGAAACTACAATGGTTGAAGACTTTGAAGAATTTCCAGAATGGTTTGACCTAGGAAGGCTACCCCTATGGAACTTATCAGACTATTAAAGTTGTCAATACCCGAGATCAAGGTGTGTTGGAGAAAAATCGGAACATGGAGCGTTAAAACTCAAAGTTTTGTCAAGAAAACACTCAGGCAGGAGATATCAACTATGGACTGATAGCTCATGGTAGAGACATGGGCATACACACGGCTATCCATGATGTTATCGCCCACTTATGCTATTATCACTGTGCTGAGTTAAGAATGCATTTCTTCGGAAGGATTGGATGACAAGAAGGCTGATGGAGCACCTATCACCAAAGGATGCAATTTTGACCTTAGCTGGTGTATCACAAGGATCTGGAGAATTACATTAGAAGTTTAGGATGGACCTTTAGGAAGCCGTATTTGACAAGGAAGCATTTCGTGAAGAACTCAGGACCCAGAAGCTGAAACTAGCCAAGCTAGAGGAGCAGAACCTCGAGATACCGGAGATTCATCAGGAACTGAAGGACAGTAGGACTATGGTTCATGCCAAGGATATTGAAATCCAGAAGTTTGGAACGCAACTCTTAAAGGACGTCACGAGAGACTTCACGTCAACAGAGATGATCTGGCAAAAGAACTTCAGAAGGACAAGCACCAACAGAAGAAGCCATCGGAGACATGAACAAGACTTGAAGAGTTTGGTGACTTTGAAGATTTATTGACTTTTAGAAGACCAAACCCCTGTTATATACCTACGTTAGATGCGACGATTGTGATCTGTCATTTGTTTGATGTTTTTCCGACAGCCACAAATAAAATCTGTCTCTTCAAAACTATTGTTTGTATTGTGTGTATCCCTCTCTATCTCTCTTATCTCACCCCTAAAACCTGGACCCAATGGAGGATGAATGGAGATGAGCTTGTATTTTCTGGACCGATGAGTCAATTGGAGCAGACCGATGGATTCGGAACATAGAGGATCACATGGAGAATAACACTATAGCCGGAAAGGATATGTCCCAGCATGCTCTTCAGTTCTTTGAAAGAGGTGATGCTACCTGGTGGAAGATGTACCAAAACATCAATGGATGGGAAGGAGTAACCACTTGGAAATAATTTAAGTTGATCCTGCTAAAGTCTCGGCTTGTGTCCCAGAAGTTGAAGCCTTCTGGAAATGATATGAAGAAACCCCGTGCATGCAAGCTTTGTGTAGAAATAGGACACACCCATAAAGAACACAAGGATGAATGCCCTAATTGTGAAGGAAGTCACACAACTGAAGAATGCCCAACTAGGCAGATTACGTGTTTCTTATGTGAAGGGACTACCCACTACCCTGCTCAGTGTCACATTTACCCCATGGTACAAAGGATCATCCAACAGAAGAAATAAGAAATGAGAAGAGCCCTCATGGAAATTTTAGAAGAACCAATGATGAAGGAAGAGGTGGAGGACACACCCAAAGCAAACCCAATTAAACTCTGCACCAAGTCGTGCTATTCATGTGGAGAAGAAGGACACATCTCCCAGAATTGTCTGAATGGAGATCTAGTAGAATTCCCGACAAAGGAAGTAGAGTATGACCCACAGGAAATAGAAGCCCTAATTGGCACGAAAAAGTCCAGGAAGAGAAGAAAATTGGATTTCAGGAAGGACCTGAGTCATATCACCTGTTTCAGGTGCAAGGAGTCGGGGCACTACTTCAGCAGTTGCACAAAAAGGAAACCTCAAGACTTGTCAGAAGTAATATGTTTTCGTTGTAATGAAGCAAGACACTTCGAACAATGTCTCTCCTTGTTTCACAAAGGGTCTTTGTTAGGGAATGGACTTGTGGCTGGAGCGCAGAGACAACATTGTTTTGAGCTTGCATATCTTGATCATGAGGCAGTTTGGATCAGATTGCCTTAACAACCAAGCCAGTATTATGCAGGAACGTGCTTTTGGCACTGTTAGTGGACAGGTACTGACCCACTTCAACAATAGATGACATTGCGGTTATAGTTGTGTCGCCACCTTCAGAAGGTGGCGGTTCCACCATTTTTTCATAGCTCACTGAAAAGTTGTGGTTTTACATTAGTAGTACCAGAATAGAAGATATTAAGGAGGAAGAAAAACCAAACAAAATAGCTTTGGTCTATATACAGAACTTATTCTGGTGAACCCATGTAAAATAATAGTTGCATTTTATTGCAAAGTACATAATAAAACCAGGTTCCAAACATATGACCATGTACCATTGCTAATGTATTGTCTATTTATTCACATTGTATTGAGGGCTAAGGATAAAGAGACGAAGTTTATAACACGGTAAGCACAGTATGACATCATTCATATCACAAAACAACTGAGAACAGACAAACAAGCAATTGTAACATTGTGTGGGCAAGTCCAGCACGGAACTAGATTACATGTCAAGATCAAAGGAACATCACTCCTCTCTTTTTAACCTTTTAAGGTGCAATGATATGCTAAGACAATTGTGTATAAAATTGCAAAAGAGTAATAGACATTGGCTGCAAACCATGCAGTTCAAGGCACAAGTCAGAGTAAGTAGTAGTTAAAAGGCATGAGGATTAAGGACTTACAACAGCGGCTTTGACTGGTGTAGTCATGCCCTTCTTCTTGCTGGTGTGACAGTCCTTGAAGATTTCGACAGCATTTGGTTCAAGTACTTTTTGGCCCTTGCAGGCTATCCTCTGCATTTGGAACAAGTCAATATAGATCTAATAATATGGTACAACGAAAAGAGTGAAACAACAGCTAATTACAAGAGCCTCGCAATGTGCAATATAGCTACGAGATCTCGTCGTCTGTAGGAATTTCACTTTCGTACGGTTGGCCTTGTTCTTTGAATAGTTCACCTACAAGAAGATAGATTTGTGTGGCACATGCGTAAATAGGACTTCAACATATGATCTGATCACATATATATAATGTACCTGATACTTCGGATCGGACCAGTGTTTAACGAGGCCTCTCCAGTCTTCATCAGATATATTTTCCACTGGAGATGTTTGGGGAAGTTCACTGTTAGCCTTGCCTTCAAAGTGAGTTTTCCTCAAGTTATACCGATACTATCGCAGAGCAGACTTGAAACATGGTTGCATCATCTTGGCTATCATCTTGGCTATCCAACTTGAACCTCATCTGTTGAAAATTATGGGAGTCTAATTATCAGCAACCTAGAAAGTATTGGAGAGAGCAAGACAATATTACTAGTTTCCATACATAACCATACTTACAGATAAATTGTCGAGGAAGGTGTTGAACTGGGTTTCGTCTTTGTCATTCATGTACTGCATCCATGTTGGGAGGATACGTACATGACACCTAACAGCAACCGCTGCCTCTGATACTAACTTGGCTGACTCTGTAGCATCACATGGCCTTTTTAAACCTACCTCAAAATGGATCTCCATTCTTCCTCCTCTAGATTTAGTTAACCTGTCGAGCATTATCCCTGATGTTTGTTTCCTCTTGCACCTAGGTGCTAGTCCAACAACATACATAGGAAGTGTTAGTGTACATCAAACTGTGAGACTACATATAAAGAAGCATGCAATTGTAACTTGACTCCAGCAACTACCTTCTTGCTGTTGAAGCTCACAAAGTTTATCTGATCTTGCCAACTCATCTTGTGTCAAGAGTGCTTCAGAAGTAGTGTCAGGTGGCAAGGGAGCTTGGGAACGTGCTGCTAGCTGAGTTGACGAACGAGTAAATCGTGCAGCTGGTGGTACTGTGGAAGGTGTTGCAACAACTAGGGTTGTCTCTCCTTGTTTGGTGGCAGCTATTTGTTTCTGTTTGGCTTGTTCTACAGCTCTTGTAGCATGGGATGCCCTGTCGATACAATTTTCCGCTGGACTTTGACCTTCTATTGCACCATCAGTACCAGCAGAATCTGCAGGATTGTTCCGCTTCCCTTTCCCTGTCGTTATGTCTTGCTTCCTCTTTCTCCGTGCCATGTTAAGTCAAGCCGACAAGAAAAACGAATAACAATTTAGTTCTTCAGAACAAATGTACTTTGATGTAAGAACATGGTGTGATAGATAGATATTGTAAGTTCTAGAAACAGGAACACGTGTCTTAGTCACAAGTATAATGTGTAAAGTAAGCAGAGGAAATTCAACAAAATTAGAAGCAATACAAGCTAGACATCATACATAACATGCAACCACATATAACAGTGCCAAGTTAGAGTGAGCACCTGTGATGGTGCACTAGGAGAGACGTGCTCATCACCAACACAGCTACGTTGAGTGTCTATGCATGTGTTGTCTTGGAAATCATCTTGGGGGGATAGAGGAGTAGAATCTGTAGAGGCCCTCCATTTGGAAGGAGTACCATCATCCGCTGCCTTGCTAACTTCCTTCCGCTTTATTGATTTTGAATTGTCAAGTAAAACTGACAAGAAAAAGCAATAAAATTCACTCTTCGGAACTCATTCATGCATGATACTGACAATCACTACTTTGATGTAAGGCAAACACATGATTCTAGGATGGAATAATGCGAAAAATAGGACGGCATGGCATATTCACAACTGTTTGTGTAAACTAAGCAGAAACTATTTCACCAAATAAGAAGCAATGCAAGCTAGACACCATGTGAAAAATGCAACCAATATGACTCTGCCAAGTTAAAAGTGTCCCATCATAAATGGCATTTCAACAAATTAGAAGCAGCGCATGCTATAAATCATATCAAAGATGCAACTAATATCACACTGCATATACTGAAGGTGTCTCATCATATTGATTTATGCGGGATACAAAAAAACAATAGTTTTATGTGAGGACATGCTTAATAGACAGATATACTATGTACTAAATACAGGAAGGCATGTCACATTAACAGGTATAATGTATAAGCTAAGAAGAATAGCACATGCAGTTTAACTAGATTGGAATAATTACAATCTAGACACCATATGCAACATGCAACCACATATCACGCTGCCAAGTTAGAGCAAGCACTTGCGATGCTAGTGTAGGGGAAATGCGGTAATCAACTACAGAGCTACATTCACTATTTTCATCTAGCCTTGCTGTTTCTTGAGAATCATGTTGGGAAGCTGACGTTGCATTCTTTAAATGAGTAATCCACTTGCCTGACTGCCTCATCATAAGTGATTGATGAGGGATACACAAGAACATTAGTTTGATGTAAGAACATGGTTAATACACAGATGTACTAGTATGTACCAAAAACAGAAAGACATGTCATATTCAAAGGTATAATGTGTAAGCTAAGCAGATGCAATTTAACCAAATTGGAAGCAATACAAGCTAGACATCCGGCTGGAGTGGTGAGCATGATCATCTAGGACCTGAGAGCCTAGTGGGAGGTGGGCTGCTTCGCCACCATCACGGCTTTTTAGTTGGCTTCCAGGTGATGCCTCTCTTTGCTGGGCTTGTCACTGGCTCGGCCAGTGCCCTGACTAGCTATTTGTCTTCTGGTGCTCACGAGATGGTGGTTCATGTAAAAAATATCTTTCCTTATCTTAATAAAGACCGACTTCGGCCTTTCGAATACAAGCTAGACACCATATGGAACATGCAACCACATATGACACCGCGAAGTTAAAGCAAGCACCTGGGATGGTTGTTCATTGCGAGCGAGGTCATCAACTCCAGAGCTACGTTTACCGTCTCCATCTGCTGACACTGCACCCTTTATAGCGTTGTAACGTGCCGTGCTTACTCGCGTAGAAAGCTGGAGCAACTTCTCTCTTTTCTTTCCTGCTTCTCTCGAGGTAGACTCTGAAATACCCTTGCATAAAAACACAATAGTGAGAGTATGGGTGAAGTGTGTGCAGAACTAGTGCACTGTAAAAGTAGTAGATACCAGGTGGCTGAAAAATAAATGATAGGAGACATATGATAGCTCAAGAACATTGCATGGCAAACAAAATTAGATTCTACTCCATATGATTTTGTAATATATGAGCACAGGAAATGCAGGTACTCCTCCAGCACATCACCACATGTGGTCATATCAAGATAACAGTCGACTAAAAATAAATAGGTCAGTCATTTTTTTAGTGAACCATCCGATCTATAAGGAACAGGCAGATGGCCGGTGTCTATCTCCTGCCAGTCACTGTTGACGATCTTTCTCGAACCGCCAGCGACCACCGGCCCAGACCCCTTCCTCCGCCGCCCCGCCCTCCCCTCGACCTCACACCACCGCCGTTCTTGGCAGTGCCCCCAGGCCATCCCTTTAATCCCGGCCGACCTCCAGATTGGGCGCCAGTAGCTATAGGCCCCACACGCCCCTAAGATAAACACCGAGGCGCTGCTTCCCCGACGTAATAGGCATACTAGCACCTGTTATGCTGGGGAATGCTTCCGTTAATTGGGAATCAACTGACCAGGAATTGAAATTCAGGGGGGCGACGGACCTCTAGCTAAGGTGAAATAGTATATGAGGAGAAACCTGAAGGAAATATGCCCTAGAGGCAATAATAAAGTTATTATTTATTTCCTTATATCATGATAAATGTTTATTATTCATGCTAGAATTGTATTAACCGGAAACATGATACATGTGTGAATACATAGACAAACAGAGTGTCACAAGTATGCCTCTACTTGACTAGCTCGTTGATCAAAGATGGTTATGTTTCCTAGCCATAGACAAAGAGTTGTCATTTGATTAACGGGATCACATCATTAGGAGAATGATGTGATTGACTTGACCCATTCCGTTAGCTTAGCACTTGATCATTTAGTTTGTTGCTATTGCTTTCTTCATGACTTATACATGTTCCTATGACTGTGAGATTATGCAACTCCCGTTTACTGGAGGAACACTTTGTGTGCCACCAAACGTCACAACGTAACTGGGTGATTATAAATGTGCTCTACAGGTGTCCCCAAAGGTACTTGTTGGGTTGGCGTATTTCGAGATTCGGATTTGTCACTCCGATTGTCGGAGAGGTATCTCTGGGCCCACTCGGTAATGCACATCACTATAATCCTTGCAAGCATTGCAACTAATGAGTTAGTTGCGGGATGATGTATTAAGGAACGAGTAAAGAGACTTGCTGGTATCGAGATTGAAATAGGTATTGAGATACCGACGATCGAATCTCGGGCAAGTAACATACCGATGACAAAGAGAACAACGTATGTTGTTATGCGGTCTAACCGATAAAGATCTTCGTAGAATATCTAGGAGCCAATATGGGCATCTAGGTCCCGCTATTGGTTATTGACTAGAGAGGTGCACGTTTAACGTTCGTTGATGATATAGTATTATATGAGTTATGTATGTTGGTGACCGAATTTTGTTCGGAGTCCCGGATGAGATCACGGACAAGACGAGGAGCTTCGGAATGGTCCAGAGGTAAAGATTCATATATTGGATGATATGGTTTGGCCAAGGGGTCAGGCCCATGGGGCTATAAGTCGGTGCAAAAGGAGTTTTGTGGAGGCCAGGGGGCCAAACGCCGGAGACCCTGGCGTCTGGCCCTGGGCCAGACACCGAGGCCCATGGCGTCTAGGCCAGACGCCAAGGACTGTGGCGTTTGGTCCTGGAGTCCGAGTGGGACTCTTGCCTTTCGGGCAAACCCGACTTTGAGGAGGCTTTTGCTCCAAGTTTTGACCCCAGGGCTCAACATATAAATAGAGGGGCAGGGCTAGCACCAAAGACGCATCAAGAAACACCAAGCCGTGTGCCGGCAACCCCGTCCCCTCTAGTTTATCCTCCGTCATAGTTTTTGTAGTGCTTAGGCGAAGCCCTGCGGAGATTGTTCTTCACCTACACCGTCACCACACCGTCGTGCTGCCGGAACTCATCTACTACTTCGCCCCTCTTGCTGGATCGAGAAGGCGAGGACGTCACCGAGCTGAACGTGTGCAGAACTCGGAGGTGCCGTGCTTTCGGTACTTGGATCGGTCGGATCGTGAAGACGTACGACTACATCAACCGCGTTGATATAATGCTTCCGCGAATGGTCTACAAGGGTACGTAGACAACACTCTCCGCTCTTGTTGCTATGCATCACCATGATCCTGCGTGTGCGTAGGAATTTTTTTGAAATTACTATGTTCCCCAATAGTGGTGTCAGAGCCAGGTTTTATGCGTAGATGTCATATGCACGAGTAGAACACAAGTGAGTTGTGGGCAATATAATTCATACTGCTTACAAGCATGTCATACTTTGGTTCGGCGGTATTGTTGGATGAAGCGGCCCGGACCGACATTACGCGTACGCTTACGCGAGACTGGTTCTACCGACGTGCTTTGCACACAGGTGGCTGGCGGGTGTCAGTTTCTCCAACTGTAGTTGAACCGAGTGTGGCTACGCCCGGTCCTTGCGAAGGTTAAAACAGCACCAACTTGACAAACTATCGTTGTGGTTTTGATGCGTAGGTAAGAACGGTTCTTGCTAAGCCCATAGCAGCCACGCAAAATTTGCACTAACAAAGTAGAGGACGTCTAACTTGTTTTTGCAAGGCATGTTGTGATGTGATGTGGTCAAGACATGATGCTAAATTTTATTGTATGAGATGATCATGTTTTGTAACCGAGATATCGGCAACTAGCAAGAGCCATATGGTTGTCGCTTTATTGCATGCAATGCAATCGCCCTGTAATGCTTTACTTTATCACTAAGCGATAGCGATAGTCGTAGAAGCATAAGATTGGCGAAACGACAACGATGCTACGATGGAGAGCAAGGTGTCGCGCCGGTGACGATGGTGATCATGACGGTGCTTCGGAGATGGAGATCACAAGCACAAGATGATGATGGCCATATCATATCACTTATATTGATTACATGTGATGTTTATCTTTTATACATCTTATTTTGCTTAGTACGACAATAGCTTTATAAGATGATCTCTCACTAATTATCAAGGTACAAGTGTTCTCCCTGAGTATGCACCGTTGTGAAAGTTCTTCGTGCTGAGACACCACGTGATGATCGGGTGTGATAGGCTCTACGTTCAAATACAACGGGTGCAAAACAGTTGCACACGCGGAATACTCAGGTTAAACTTGACGAGCCTAGCATATAACAGATATGGCCTCGGAACACGGAGACCGAAAGGTCAAGCATGAATCATATAGTAGATATGATCAACATAGTGATGTTCACCGTTGATACTACTCCATCTCATGTGATGATCGGACATAGTTTAGTTGATATGGATCACGTGATCACTTAAAGGATTAGAGGGATGTCTATCTAAGTGGGAGTTCTTAAATAATATGATTAAATTGAACTTAAATTTATCATGAACTTAGTCCTGGTAGTATTAGCATATCTATGTTGTAGATCAATAGCTCACGTTTAGCTCCCCTGTTTTATTTTTGATATGTTCCTAGAGAAAACTAAGTTGAAATATGTTAGTAGCAATGATGCGGATTGGATCCGTGATCTGAGGTTTATCCTCATTGCTGCACAGAAGAATTATGTCCTTGATGCACCACTAGGTGACAAACCTATTGCAGGAGCAGATGCAGATGTTATGAACGTTTGGCTAGCTCAATATGATGACTACTTGATAGTTTACTACACCATGCTTAAACGGCTTAGAATCGGGACTTCAAAGACATTTTGAACGTCATGGACCATATGAGATGTTCTAGGAGTTGAAGTTAATATTTCAAGTAAATACCCAAGTTGAGAGATATGAAGTCTCCAACAAGTTCTATAGCTAAAAGATGGAGGAGAATAGCTCAAGCAGTGAGCATGTGCTCAGATTGTCTGGGTACTACAATCGCTTGAATCAACTGGGAGTTAATCTTCCAGATAAGACAGTGATTGGCAGAGTTCTCTAGTCACTATCACCAAGTTACTAGAACTTTGTGATGAACTATAATATGCAAGGGGTAACGGAAATGATTCCCAAGCTCTTCGTGATGCTGAAATCGACGAAGGTAGAAATCAAGAAAGAGCATCAAGTGTTGATGATTAACAAGACCACTAATTTCAAGAAAAGGGCAAAGGGAAAGAAAGGGAACTTCAAGAAGAACAACAAGCAAATTGCTGCTCAAGTGAAGAAGCCCAAGTCTGGACCTAAGCATGAGACTAAGTGCTTCTACTACAAAGGGACTGGTCATTGGAAGCAGAACTGCCCCAAGTATTTGGCGGATAAGAAGGATGGCAAAGTGAACAAATGCTATATTTGATATACATGTTATTTATGTGTACTTTACTAGTGTTTATAGCAACCCCTCGGTATTTGATACTGGTTCAGTTGCTAAGAGTAGTAACTCGAAATGGGAGTTGCAGAATGAACAGAGACTAGTTAAGAGTGAAGTGACGATGTGTGTTGGAAATGGTTCCAAGATTGATATGATCATCATCGTACACTCCCTATATTTTCGGGATTAGTGTTAAACCTAAAATAAATGTTATTTGGTGTTTGCGTTGAGCATAAATATGATTGGATCATGTTTATTGCAATACGGTTATTCATGTAATTTAGAGGATAATTGTTATTCTGTTTACATGAATAAAACCTTCTATGGTCATACACCCAATGAAAATGGTTTGTTGGATCTCGATCGTGGTGATACACATTTTCATAATATTGAAGCCAAAAGATGCAAAGTTAATAATGATAGTGCAACTTATTTGTGGCACTGTCGTTTAGGTCATATTGGTGTAAAGCGCATGAAGAAACTCCATGCTGATGGACTTTTGGAATCACTTGATTATGAATCACTTGATGCTTGCGAACCATGCCTCATGGGCAAGATGACTAAGATTCCGTTCTCCGGAACAATGGAGCGAGCAACTAACTTATTGGAAATAATACATACTGATGTATGCGGTCCGATGAGTGTTAAGGCTCACGGCAAGTATCGTTATTTTCTGACCTTCGGAGATTATTTGAGCAGATATGGGTATATCTACTTATTGAAACACAAGTCTGAAACATTTGAAAAGTTCAAAGAATTTCAGAGTGAAGTGGAGAATCATCGTAACAAGAAAATAAAAGTTTCTACGATATGATCGCAGATGTAAAATATTTGAGTTAAGAGTTTGGCCTTCAGTTAAAACAATGTGAAATAGTTTCACTACTCACGCCACCTCGAACACCACAGTGTAATGGTGTGTCCGAACGTCATAACCGTACTTTATTAGATATGGTGCGATCTATGATGTCTCTTACCGATCTACCACTATCGTTTTGGGGTTATGCATTAGAGACAGCTCCAGTCACGTTAAATAGGGCACCATCTAAATCCGTTGAGACGACACCGTATGAACTATGGTTTGGCAAGAAACCTAAGCTGTCGTTTCTTAAAGTTTGAGGTTGCAATGCTTATGTGAAAAAGTTTCAACCTGAAAATCTCAAACCCAAATCGGAGAAGTGCGTCTTCATAGGATACCCAAAAGAAAATGTTGGGTACACCTTCTATCATAGATCCGAAGGCAAGTTATTCGTTGCTGAGAATGGATCCTTTCTAGAGAAGGAGTTTCTCTCGAAAGAAGTGAGTGGGAGGAAATTAGAACTTGATGAGGTAGCTGTACCTGCTCCCTTATTGGAAAGTAGTTCATCACAGAAATATGTTCCTGTGACTACTACACCAATTAGTGAGGAAGCTAATGATGATGATCATGTAACTTCAGATCAAGTTGCTACCGAACCTCATAGGTAAACCAGAGTGAGATCCGCACCAGAGTGGTACGGTAATCCTGTTCTGGAGGTCATGTTAGTTGACCATGATGAGCCTACGAACTATGAGGAAGCGATGATGAGCCCAGATTCCGCGAAATGGCTTGAGGCCATGAAATCTGAGATGAGATCCATGTATGAGAACAAAGTATGGACTTTTATTGACTTGCCCATTGATTGGCGAGCCATTGAGATTAAATGGATCTTCAAGAGGAAGACGGACGCTGATGGTAGTGTTACTATCTACAAAGCTAGAATTGTCGCAAAAAGGTTTTCGACAGGTTCAAGGTGTTGACTACGATGAGAGTTTCTCACTCGTATCTATGCTTAAGTCTGTCCGAATCATGTTAGCAATTGCCGCATTTTATGAAATCTGGCAAATGGATAAACAAAACTGCATTCCTTAATGGATTTATTAAAGAAGAGTTGTATATGATGCAACTAGAAGGTTTTGTCAATCCTAAAGGTACTAACAAAATATGCAAACTCCAGCGTTCCATCTATGGACTGGTGCAAGCATCTTGGAGTTGGAATATATGCTTTGATAAGTTGATCAAAGCATATAGTTTTATACAGACTTGCGGTGAAGCCTGTATTTACAAGAAAGTGAGTGGGAGCACTACAACATTTCTGATAAGTATATGTGAATGACATATTGTTGATCGGAGATAATGTAGAATTATTCTGCAAAGCATAAAGGAGTCTTTGAAAGGAGTTTTTCAAAGAAAGACCTCGGTGAAGCTGCTTACATGTTGAGCATCAAGATCTATAGAGATAGATCAAGACGCTTGATAAGTTTTTCAATGAGTACATACCTTGACAAGATTTTGAAGTAGTTCAAAATGGAACTGTCGAAGAAGGAGTTCTTGTCTGTGTTACAAGGTGTGAAGTTGAGTAAGACTCAAAACCCGACCACGGCAGAAGATAGAGAGAGAGTGAAAGTCATTCCCTATGCCTCAGCCGTAGGTTCTATAAAGTATGCCATGCTGTGTACCAGACCTATTGTATACCCTGCCCTGAGTTTGGCAAGGGAGTACAATAGTGATCTAGGAGTAGATCACTGGACATTTGTCAAAATTATGCTTAGTGGAATAAGGATATGTTTCTTGATTATGGAGGTGACAAAAAGGTTCGTCGTAAAGGGTTACCTCGATACAAATTTTGACACTGATCCAGATGACTCTAAATCTCAATCTGGATACATATTGAAAATGGGAGCAATTAGCTAGAGTAGCTCCGTGCAGAGCATTGTTGACATAGAAATTTGCAAAATACTTACGGATCTGAATGTGGCAGAACCGTTGACTAAACTTCTCTCACAAGCAAAACATGATCACACCTTAGTACTCTTTGGGTGTTAATCACATAGAAATATGAACTAGATTATTGACTCTAGTAAACCCTTTGGGTGTTGGTCACATGTCGATGCGAACTATGGGTGTTAATCACATGGTGATGTGAGCTATTGATGTTAAATCACATGGCAATGTGAACTAGATTATTGACTCTAGTGCAAGTGGGAGACTGAAGGAAATATGCCCTAGAGGCAATAATAAAGTTATTATTTATTTCCTTATATCATGATAAATGTTTATTATTCATGCTAGAATTGTATTAACCGGAAACAGGATACATGTGTGAATACATAGACAAACAGAGTGTCACTAGTATGCCTCTACTTGACTAGCTTGTTCATCAAAGATGGTTATGTTTCCTAGCCATAGACAAAGAGTTGTAATTTGATTAAATAGATCACATCATTAGGAGAATGATGTGATTGACTTGACCCATTCCGTTAGCTTAGCACTTGATTGTTTAGTTTGTTGCTATTGCTTTCTTCATGACTTATACATGTTCCTATGACTATGAGATTATGCAACTCCCGTTTATCGGAGGAACACTTTGTATGCCACCATACATCATAACGTAACTGGGTGATTATAAAGGTGCTCTACAGGTGTCTCCAAAGGTACTTGTTGGGTTGGCGTATTTCGAGATTAGGATTTGTTACTCCAATTGTCGGAGAGGTATCTCTGGGCCCACTCGTTAATGCACATCACTATAAGCCTTGCAAGCATTGCAACTAATGAGTTAGTTGCGGGATGATGTATTACGGAACGATAAAGAGACTTGCCAGTAACGAGATTGAACTAGGTATTGAGATACCGACGATCAAATCTCGGGCAAGTAACATACCGATGACAAAGGGAACAATGTATGTGTTGGGGAACGTAGTAATTTCAAAAAAATTCCTACGCACACGCAAGATCATGGTGATGCATAGCAACGAGAGGGGAGAGTGTGATCTACGTACCCTTGTAGACCGACAGCGGAAGCGTTAGCACAGCGTGGTTGATGTAGTCGTACGTCTTCACGGCCCGACCGATCAAGCACCGAAACTACGGCACCTCCGAGTTCTAGCACACGTTCAGCTCGATGACGATCCCTGGACTCTGATCCAGCAAAGTGTCGGGGAAGAGTTCCGTCAGCACGACGGTGTGGTGACGATCTTGATGTACTACCGTTGCAGGGCTTCGCCTAAGCACCGCTACAATATTATCGAGGATTATGGTGGAAGGGGGCACCGCACACGGCTAAGAATATGATCACGTGGATCAACTTGTGTGTCTAGGGGTGCCCCCTGCCCCCGTATATAAAGGATCAAGGGGGGTGCGGCCGGCCAGGAGGAGGGCGCGCCAGGAGGAGTCCTACTCCCACCGGGAGTAGGATTCCCCCCCTTTCCTAGTTGGAATAGGATTCGGGAAGGGGGAAAGAGGAGAGAGAGAAGGAAGGGGGGGCGCCGCCCCCTCTCCTTGTCCTATTCGGACTAGGGGGGAGGGGCGCGCGGCCCAGCCCTGGCCACCTCTCCTCTCTTCCACTAAAGCCCACTAAGGCCCATATACCTCCCGGGGGGTTCCGGTAACCTCCCGGTACTCTGGTAAAATCCTGATTTCACCCGGAACACTTTCGATATCCAATTATAGGATTCCAATATATCAATCTTTATGTCTCGACCATTTCGAGACTCCTCGTCATGTCCGTGATCACATCCGGGACTCCGAACAAACTTCGGTACATCAAAAAGCATAAACTCATAATATAACTGTCATCGAAACCTTAAGCGTGCGGACCCTACGGGTTCGAGAACAATGTAGACATGACCGAGACACGTCTCCGGTCAATAACCAATAGCGGAACCTGGATGCTCATATTGGCTCCTACATATTCTACGAAGATATTTATCGGTCAGACCGCATAACAACATACTTTGTTCCCTTTGTCATCGGCATGTTACTTGCCCGAGATTCGATCGTCGGTATCTCAATACCTAGTTCAATCTCGTTACCGGCAAGTCTCTTTACTCGTTTCGTAATACATCATCTCGCAACTAACTCATTAGTTGCAATGCTTGCAAGGCTTATGTGATGTGCATTACCGAGAGGGCCCAGAGATACCTCTCCGACAATCGGAGTGACAAATCCTAATCTCGAAATACGCCAACCCAACATTTACCTTTGGAGACACCTGTAGAGCTCCTTTATAATCACCCAGTTACGTTGTGACGTTTGGTAGCACACAAAGTGTTCCTCCGGTAAACGGGAGTTGCATAATCTCATAGTCATAGGAACATGTATAAGTCATGAAGAAAGCAATAGCAACATACTAAACGATCGGGTGCTAAGCTAATGGAATGGGTCATGTCAATCACATCATTCTCCTAATGATGTGATCCCATTAATCAATTGACAACATATGTCTATGGCTAGGAAACATAACCATCTTTGATCAACGAGCTAGTCAAGTAGAGGCATACTAGTGATGTTTGGTTTGTCTATGTATTCACACAAGTATTATGTTTCCGGATAATACAATTCTAGCATGAATAATAAACATTTATCATGATATAAGGAAATAAAATAATAACATTATTATTGCCTCTAGGGCATATTTCCTTCAGTATGTTGTTATGCGGTCTGACCGATAAAGATCTTCGTAGAATATGTAGGAGCCAATATGGGCATCCAGGTCCCTCTATTGGTTATTGACCAGAGAGGTGTCTCGGTCATGTCTACATAGGTCTCGAACCCGTAGGGTCCGCACGCTTAACGTTCGTTGACGATATAGTATTATATGAGTGATGTATGTTGGTGACCGAATGTTGTTCGGAGTCCCAGATGAGATCACGGACATGACGAGGAGCTCCAGAATGGTCCGGAGGTAAAGATTCATATATTGGATGATATGGTTTGGCCAAGGGGTCACGCCCATGGGGCTATAAGTCGGTGCAAAAGGAGTTTTGTGGAGGCCAGGGGGCCAAACGCCGGAGACCCTGGCGTCTGGGCCAGATGCCAAGGATTGCGGCATTTGGTCCTGGAGTCCGACTTTGAGGAGGCTTTTGCTCCAAGTTTCGACCCCAGGGCTCAACATATAAATAGAGGGGCAGGGCTAGCACCAAAGACACATCAAGAAACACCAAGCCGTGTGCCGGCAACCCCGTCCCCTCTAGTTTATCCTGTGCCATAGTTTTCGTAGTGCTTAGGCGAAGCCCTACGGAGATTTTTTTCACCAACACCGTCACCACACCGTCGTGTTGCCGGAACTCATCTACTACTTCGCACCTCTTGGTGGATCGAGAAGGCGAGGATGTCACCGGGCCGAACGTGTGCAGAGCTCGGAGGTGTCGTGCTTTCGGTACTTGGATCGGTCGGATCGTGAAGACGTACGACTACATCAACAGTGTTGATATAACGCTTCCGCGAACGGTCTACAAGGGTACGTAGACACCAGTCTCCCCTCTCGTTGCTATGCATCACCATGATCATGCGTGTGCGTAGGAAATTTTTTGAAATTACTACGTTCCCCAACCTTGTGCATCACGAGTTACTAGGAACATCTAGTATCAAGAAGAAGCGGTCAACTAGTGTCTTCTGTGGGATGAATACCGTGCAAGTAGACACGTAAGATTTACACAAATAAGGGAAGAGGAGTACCATTTTCGGTTGCCGGTGTGGTCGCCTCCACATGTCGCGCCGATCTTCTTCTTTTTTCCGGGAAACCGATGTTCTGGAGGGTGCAGGCTTGGACGAACCCATGGCCAAATTGTTGATTGTGTTGCCGTGGCCGTATGTCGGAGGTGGGGAACCAGATCTGAGGCGGCGAAGGACGGCATAGCAGGAATAGCTCTGGTGCGGTGGAGGGTGGTGAAGTTGGAGTGGTAGCGGTGAGGCGTAGGACGGCGTGGTTGAACTGGCTCGGGTACGGACGACTCGGCCTCGGCTTCAACTACTAGCCGTGGAGGGTGTTGCGGTTGAGGTTGCGGTGGACGACGACATCGGGGTATCAGCTCCGGCGTGATGGAGGAGGGCGGCGTTTGATGGGTGGAATGGGGTGGTGGATGGAGGACGCCGGGGTTTCGCAGCTCGTGGAGAGGTAGTTTTTGCGCCCACGGAGTACAAATGGGGAATCAGACGGGTGGGCGGGGGGAGGGGTAGAACCATGTTTCGGTCTGGGACGCGCTTGTTTTTGGATTTTTTGAACAGAAGATGGGACGCGCTTGTTTGAAATTTGGGGAAAGTATAAACTTTGCCCCCCTCTTAAATTTCGGACCTACTGCGGGTCGGGGGTAGGATGGTAATCCTAGGTGTCCCAAATAGTGGGCGGGAGCGATTTCGGCCGCGCGCATGTGTGCTTAGGTAGCCATTGTGTATGAATGTTTTTCGGAGGCGGTTGCGTGGCATCTAGATGAAGCTACAAACCTACCCCGGTTTAGACCTTTGGACGTTGGGCCAGTAGGTTTCACGGGTCGGAGTTATTAGAAAAGTAATTTCCTTGTACTACCAAACATTGGTCTCACGTGGTTTCGGGCGAGTAGAGGCTCTTTTGGCACTTCGTTCGAAATTTTGAAACACAAGCATTCACGTTTAGAGTACTCTTGAACTTTGAGGATTGACCTAAATAGACAATGTTAAATTTGACCTTGTATGTTTGAAAACCTCATTAAATTATCCGCTTCTTTTTGATATTTTGACACTTGAAAATCCTATAAATACGATTATTTTGGAATGGAGGAGCTAAATTAGAATCTATTTTGTACATGACTACATATGCTATTATGTACAAAATCAGAGCAAATATTGGTGCCCCATAATTCAGGTATGATTTACAAATGCCATGATATCAAATTCAAATAATTGAATGGACTTCATGTTGAATTCGATTTTTTAAAACCACCTTAAGTTGAATTCAAATGTATGCTAGTTCATAGGTAGCTATTTATAATGTTCATTGTGTAACTTTCGTATGTATAATGTGCTTTACACACACAACATGAACTATACTCAAGTTTATATTCGATTGCTAAAGAGATGCATTGTCTGGAGTTCAAAAAACTAACTATGTGGATCAATTGTGTTGAATAATAACATAGACATGCTCAAATTCGATAGAATCTAGATGTCTGATGGATCAATGACTGTTCCTTACGCGAATTGCAAATACCATGATCCCATCCTAATATTTGGATACAATTTATATCTTTAATCAATGTGTACAACAGTCTTGTACGTGTAGTTTCACTTTCCATCGGTGGTCTCTCACACATGCTCACACACTCTCTCCTGAGGTGTCTTTCTCGCACACAGGCTCTCGATATAACCCTCCCTCCCTCTCGTAACCATTTACGACTATTTTCACTAACCTTTATCACAAGCACTCTTCCTCTCGCAAGCATACACATGCACAATCCCCATAGACCCTTTCTATATACATAGACCTGCCTACGTGTCTCCTGTACGCACATTATCTTTAGTCCTATCTCTCACGCATTGTCTCACACCTCTCTTCCTAATCGACGAGTATGATTTTTTTTTTGCGATAAGACGAGTATGATTCTAGCAAAGCATTCTATAGGATGCCCCTTAAAGTTAGGTTGGATGAATAGTAATATCAGAGATAAAGGGGTTACCTTAGTCCGAGAACCTAGGGTTACAAATCCTAGCCGGCTTTGTCAGTGGACATAGAGTCCTTCACAATTATGCTATCTTTGTCTTGTACGACTAGTCATCCATGGGTCTCCCTAAATGCGTCACGGGTCGACCAATGTGGCGCAGGACGAAACCGAACGAAGGGCCTCACCTCGACCCACCGGACCTCACGCAGTGACACACCTTCTACCCCCACGTCTCGTTATCTTCTCACACCCACACATACCAACACAGACACCACACACAAAAAATATATTCTCCTGGTGCATCTATCCACTCCCCCCTTGCATATACACACTCAAGGGAATCTCTCGCCGTGACGTCATATTCGTCTCTCTCTCTAGACCACTCTCATTTCTCGTGTTATCTCTCCCACGCCCCCCTGTAGACCCCTCTATCCATGCCTCTCTCGAATACGTAATACACACACATACCTCTCTAGGCCCTGCCAAATGCATCAACTACACATTCACACATGTTACATCACGTACCCCATTGATCTAAAAAGCCCTCTCTTCACATTTATTTCGCATACAACATTCCTTTTGAATAAAGTGTGGCCAAAAAATGTTTTAGAATTTCTACCTATATACAACATTACAAAGTTATATGGAGGAGTATGAACGCTTGCATTGCATGGTGCCCACAATGATATTTATTCCGCACTGTGAATTTGCATATTTTTATAGTATATATAAAGTTAGTCATAATAAAGAAAAATGAAGAGCATCTCTCTCTCCATCCCATACCCCCCCCTCTACGCCCCTTTCACGTACGCACACAAACTATCTCTAGGTCCTCTAAAAGTAAGCCCCCAGCACATTCACACATGTTTCATCTTTCTCTCACGATATATACAGTGACGATCATTGTATTTGAAGCGAAAGCACGATACGTACATTGGACTTCAGAATCCACTCATTACGGTCACCATTTACGTTTTGTGGTTATTATACAGTCACGGGCTCACCGTACAACTCTGTATTTTCTCAAGACACGACTAGTTGACCAGTTAAATGCTCCACGTGGCACCTCTAGTGTTGCATCACATTATCTCACTACCATCGGGCCCACCTGTCGGCTTGTATCTACTCTACATCTACACTATTATAAAATACTAGCAAGATGCCCATGCGTTGCACGGAACATCAAGATGCATTTGTATGAGTAGTTTATCTTGTGGGATAAAAGGATGAACAAGGGAAGGCCTTATTTGCAAGTGTGAAGAGGGGTGTGGGTATCTTTTTGCAAAATTGCCATAGTTTCCTTCCTATCCGTCAGATATAGATCGGATGACCTATATTGCAGGATGGTAGGCACACGATCATCAACGACTATGCTTTTTATAAGAGTAGGGATAAAATACACTCTTATAAAAAAACAGAGTTGGTGATGATGGTGTGCCTGCCATCCTGCAATATAGGCCGTCCGATTTATATCTGACGGATAGGAAAAAAACTATGACAATTTTGCAAAAAGGTACCCACACACCTCTCCATATTTGCAAATAAGGCCTTCCCTCATTCATCCTTTTCTCTCACAAGATAAACTAGTCATATAAATCCATCTTGATGTTACGTGCAACGCATGGGCATCTTGCTAGTAAGAATGAAAACAAACGACAAAAAAATATTGGACGGTGGTTCGAAGTCATGACCGCGGGCACAGTGGACAAGGTGGCCTTGTATTAGTATGTTGAGTCATCTATTTTAACACACAGAAGCTGGTGTGGTGATTATACACACACGCACGCATGCACACAAACTGCATGCATGCAACAATCACACGAACACATGCACCCACGCACGCACGCAACACTCACACATACACATGCAGCCACGCATGCACACAACACTCACACGCACAAACGCATGCATGCATGCACACACAAGTACACCACACGACCAACACACACTGTCACGCTCAAGTGCTCAACCTACACGTGCATGCACACACATCAGGCCCTGACAGACACATACACAACCAGGTGATTCCCGCGCACGGGGTGGAGTCTTGTCGCGCTTGCATAAATTTGTGTCTATCTGACCTTTTCCCTATGCGAACTGATAGGTGGGACCCACAAGGAACATGGTCAATTTAACTAGTCAACATGGTGCCACACAGACTATTTGGCCGGTCAACAGATCGCAATCCGATGCTGAACTGTGAGCAAGTGACCGTATAATCACCGCAAAACGTATATAGTGACTGTAATCAACTTATTCTGAAGTTCGGTGAACGTATTACGCTTTTCTCTCTGTAGGCCCTCCAAAACTACATCTCTACACGTTCTCGCATGTTACATCTAACAACTATGCAATATAGCACTACTACTACACTCTAACATAATAAATCATATGTGTTTTTAGTTTTACTAGATATCATATTATTACTTAATTATTCAGTTTGCATACATTAAAATTGCCTTTTAAATGTATGGCCAGTATCATATACCGCGCGGGAAAAATCCCGCCCTTTCCTGTTTAATCGGGTTTGTATCGATGGATCGTGCGAAAGAGCAAAACTAGAGTACTATATACAGTACAAGTGACAGTTCACTGGGCCGTCATGTCATGTACTCCTCCGTCGTAAAAGTGGAGCGCTTGCTTTCATAAATCTTCTAGACCCTTTCGCCGACATTTGGGGCATTAAGCTACCGGTTCCATGTGCCATACCGGAATATAGTGCAGAGCAGCCGGGGTGAAGCACCCAATCATGGCGCCGATGTAGTAATGAGCAATGAGGCGTCAAATCACAAAGCTGCACCTTTCCCGCAGTTAAGTTGGAGGGACGAAGTAATAATGCTAAAAAAGAAGTTGGAGGGATGAAGTAACCATCATTTCACTCGTTGCTGAATCTGCTTCTCCCTAATCTTCTTCAAGTTAACCACGTGTTGCTTCTGTCGTTGTTCTGCCTCATGTGGGAAGCAGATCGGCTTGGTAAAGCACTGACACGTGGGACCGCATGTTAGCAAACCACTAGGACAACGTCCCCTAAAAATAAGAAACCTCCCCCGCCATCTGCGCGGAAAAATCACCTCCTTTTTACTAATCTTGATTCTATAATTTTTTAGATCAATATAATTGAGATTTGTATAGATAGCACATAGGAGCAAAACGATGTGGTATGGTTAAGGGCATCCACAATGTGTAGCCAAATGTGAAAATAGCTTTTGGCATCGTGGGAATCATTGTGGACGGTGTTGCCAAAGCCAAAAGGATGGAACCGAAGCTCCCTGATTGATTGATTGATTGAAGGAATAGAAAAATGCAACATCTCTCCTCTTTCTCCTGTGCTTGGATGCATGTATAGTATAGAGGACAGAGTCTACTCCCCTGTCCCTTCTATCACAAATCACAAAGTAGTGAGGCGTCAAATCACAAAGCATGGACGAAGCAACCATCATTTCACTCTTCGCTGACTCCGCTTCTCCATCGTCTTCTTCGAGAAACCATCTCACCGCACTAAGCTGGACGGACAACGCTATTGTGTACGACTAGTACTAGAACATTTACGCGTCCTTTGGTTCAACGGACTTCCTGGATGCAAATAAGGTGGTTGTCTCGGGTTGCAGGCGACACTTGCGAATGACTTACCGTGGTCTCCCTCAATGGTGTTCTCCGTCGAACGCACTTCTCCAAACCACAATGTTTGAGATATCGTTGACGTCACCGCAATGGGGAAGGAAGTCAAATATAGTTACTGCCTCTATTTTTTTGTACACAAGGCCAGTATATCAAAATTACAATTTGCAAAAGGCCACTAACACTAATCGAAGCTAAATTGATGGGGTTTGCCTCGTACTAGCAACCAAGGACATTAATATCCCCTACATGCATGCGGAAGTGAGAAGGTTGGTTTGCATGGCACTGCATTAATCAAGCGATGAGGAGTGAGATGGCTAGCTCTTTGGGCTTTGGAGAAAAAATATGCATTAATTGACACATGAAATGAGGATTTGTATCAATTAATCCCGCGAAGGAAAACCCCACTTTCCTTTTTTAACACTAGTACTCCTAGTACGTAGTACTACGTACTTATCCTGTTTGGGTCTAGGCCTTGCATTGCCATACTTCGCCACACATTTTTGCCAAGCTTGCCTAAAGTTTCCAAAATGAAAAGGAGGTACACTTGTGCACGGCTGTCGCGGTCGCACTGCACCCTCACACGGTCGCTCCTGCACGCCGCGGTCGCACCGCACCCTCACATGCATAGTCGCTCCTGCACGCCGCAAACCCAACCATGGGAACGCACCCTCACTGACACGTGCTGTCGCATGTGAACAAACCAAACTCAGCCATCTTACCGCTAACACATAATTTTCGTTCATAGAGTATGTTTATCCAACCGCATGTTGGGGAGTATCCGTACGGCCCATGCGGTAGTCTGTTGGGGAAGAAGAAGAGGTGAGGAAGAAGCGTTAGGAGACGTAGGATATTCATCCAACCGCCTGAAATGGTAGACTGACCCAAGTCAGGCGACTTGCATAACTATATATGTTTTTACTACACAACAAAAGATCCATAAAAACAACAACATAAGGAAAAACTATCATTGCTCGCGGAACGAGACAGCCTCGTCGTCTTTAGCTGCCGATGCGAACCAGCCGTAGTTGCCGACGTGTGTCTCCGCACCGTGGTTATCCTCGACCTCCAGCTACTCGTTCACGCGGAGCGTGCGGGCGCTCTGCACGGACGAGAGCACCGCCTGGTTCAAGTTGAGGGCATCCGGTTCCACCTGCAGGAGAGCCTCGATGGCAGCGGCATCAGCGTGCTCCGTGTCGAGTCGAGCCTCCGCCGCCCGGTTCAAGTCCAGGACGTCCGGTTCCGCCTGCAGGAGGGCCTCGTTGAGAGCGGCATCCACGCGCTCCGCATCGAGTTGAGCCTCTGCCGCCCGGTTCAAGTTCAGGATGGCCGGTTCCGCCTGCAGGAGGGCCTCGATGGCAGTGGCATCTGCGCGCTCCGTCTCAAGTTGAGCCTCTGCCGCCCGATTCACATCCACGACATCCGGTTCCGCCTGCAGGAGAGCCTCAATGGCAGAGGCATGCACACACTCCGTGTCGAGTTGAGCCTCTGCCTCCCGGTCCTCCTTTAGTATCGCCAAGTTGAACCGCTGGTCCACCTGCACCATGGGGGACTCGGATGCCGGCACGAAGTCGACGTCCGTCGTCTCATACCCATCAGGGGCCTTCTGCGCCGCAACCTCCGCCATGAACATTGGATCGGCTTTCTCCTCCTCGTAGTTTGGCTCCAAAGAACTCGTGGATTAGCCCGCCGCAAAGCGAGCTTGGGAACAGAGGTCTCTGGTGCCGACCGCCGCCACGATTTCTGCGTGGTGCTTCGGCATCAGCATCTTGTAGTACGTGATCTTGCGGCGCACCATGGCTTTCCGGTGAACTAGGGGATGCTTGATGTGGGCTAGGGGATCAAAAGGTGGGGGAAGGGGCTGGAGATTAGGTGTGGTTTTAGGGCAGTGGCTGGCGTAGGCCGAGCAGCGAAGGTTCTGGTGTGAATAGTGGTTCCGGTGATGACCGGTCAATCGGTTTTGACTATACATCGCTCTTGTCGCGTTCGCATTGCAGCCCGGCATGCTGGACCCTCCACGTCGCTCACCGAATGGAACGCGCTTCGTCTTGCGTTTTTGCTTGATTGTGGGACCGCAGTTGAGAGCAAACCGATGTCCCTCCCCCTCCCCCGCCCGCGTCATTTTATGCGGAGTAAATAAAAACAGAGGGAGTATACTACGGATGAGGATCCCCTGACGTGGCCGAACCCATTTAGTAACTGACATGCGGGGTCTAGCAAGCATGGGGTCTGCCAGTAAGTGACCGAAAGGGAGGGTAAGGTAGGGATACGTATGTGAAAGGAGCTTCCAATGATATAATTTTCACATTATACATCTCATGTACTATTAATCTTGTCAATAGTCAAATGCGGTTTTGAAAAACGCATTAGAGCATGGTTAATAATATAGCCAGTCGATGGCTATAAGGAACTGCCTTGTCATCTATAGCCATCATCTATTATATGCACTCATACACCCGTAAAAAAATATAATGTTGTCTATTGTATTAGTACTTTTTTCCATCTCCTCTCCATCTCTTTCTTCATATTTATTGTACGTATTTAACTTGGAATGCGTATATAGCTAGGCTCTTGCATGAGAGCTCACTCCCCTTACTTTGTCACATCTCTCTCCTCCACATAGGCCCTATATAAATGGAAGGAGGGAGTACAACTATGAGCACTACATACTCTAGTACAGATGTTGTCAGTACTCCACTAGTACTATTGGACAGGGAGCTTAAAAAGGTTACTATTGGACTGGCTATACGTGGCGAAATCCTAGTAGGAAGAGCATGCGCGAGAACCAGCACATTCATGTGGTTGAAAACAAATGGGAAACCATCTCAAGTACAAATCTAGGAGTACGTACGAATCTAACAATATTGATTGGGCGTTGTTGAATGTTGATACTTTTTTTATCAAAGTAGAGATACTTTGACTACACATAAAACTTATATGTAAACTAGAAAGGACAGGTGGGAGTATATTGTACGTTCAAAAACGAAACAAACATTGAATACCCTTTATATATGATTTGCGGACGCTATGATCACCGGTTCAAAATTTTGAATCCGCCTTAGGTATCACACATGCCCCCACTCGTTCTCTCTCGATTTCATCTCAGGGTCTGGAGATCGATTGAAAGAGGACTAGGGTGGGTACAATACATTTGTTTTGCTTATGAACGTACAATATACTCCCTCTGATCCCCACAGACCCCTCCTGTGGGTCATTTCTATCATAGAAACATACCAAACCTTTATCTCCTTGCACGACACGCAATTGATCTCTGAACATCAATCGATCTCGTCAACATGTGCCGGGGCATGAACCGAGTGGGATGTCAAAACTAAGATGCGAAGCGACACGTAGTGGAGGCAAAGTGAAACTTCAAACGAACCGTTTGTTTGTATGCATGTTGGACAAATTACAAATAAACATTGGAAATTCAAGCATGGTCTAGGCCCACATGTGAATGATACTCGGCGGAATGTTCAAATGAGGCATGCGGGAGGATGGACTTGACCGTAGGGCGACATGATCGATGGAGAAGAGGGTTGGAGAGGAATGAGAAATAAGCAAACGCCACATGATTATACTTGAATGGTTCAAATAAACAATAAGTTGTCCCGCTTGGCCTACATAGTGAAAGGCCTAATGCGCAACGCGGAGCACTGACGCTCGAATATGGCCGGGAAAACAGGGAAACCGACATGTGGGGCACACCTATCGGGACGATTAGCACAAACTAGTCCAATGGAGGAGCTGGCCCACGACCTCCTTGCCACCGGTAACTGTTCATGTGGGTCGTGGGGGCCAACAACGTGGCGCAGCTCCAGCATCGCCTATGGACACGGCGACCGCGGTGAGCGACACGCTCATCGTCGCTAGACATGGTCGGTTTCAGTGTGCCGAGGGTGGCGTTAGTGTTGTGGCATGACCAACAGTATATTTGGTTTGTGCCCAAGGTTGCCCCATCAAATCATTGGGTAGCCAAAATTTTGGTTGAGGTTTTGGTTGCCCACGATTTGGCCAACATCGGCAAGAAAAATGAACTAGAGTTGGCTAGAGTTCATTGGCATGCCAAAAAATGGCAACCATCCATTTTTGGGTCATGACCAAAACCTCAAAAAAAATGGCAACCATCCAAACAAAGACCAATCTTTGGGTCATGACCAAAATTTTGGTAAGGTGCACTTTGGCCACAAACCAAACACACCCCAACACCCAGCTCGTCGAGGATGCACGGGGCGCCGGGACGCGTCCGCGGAGTGGTGTAGCATGGCCAACTGCATCCTCAGGACCTGAGACCATGCCGAGTCGTCTTGCTTTTTCAGTGACATGCGTCGACCGCATGTGAGCAAAGGGCATCTCCAACGTTGCCACGACCGCAGCTGACTACGCTGGCACACCAAAAACTCTCTTCCCTCGTGCGGCGCGTTCCCAGCCGGCGCCAGCTGCCCGCATTCATGTTGTCTGTCTGTATGCCGTCGTTAAGAGGCTCGGTGCTCGAGGAACCAACTCCGACAACTTAATGACGCACCAAGACGCTTGGCCTCACCGGAATGCGCTACTTAAAGCGGCAACGCCCAGCTAACCTCCACACCATAGCGCATCGTCCTCCTACCTGGCACCACATCCGCCATGACCGCAAGCGCGAATGCTCTGTGGGAGAGCTTGTCTTCGGTGATGGAGCTCGAGGTCGCCGCCCTCGCTCAAGTCGCCGCACAAGCAGTGGCCACGCTGGCGGCCGACGACGGGCGCACCGTCAGCCACGCGTCCTACTTGCCTCCGTCCAACGTCCGGCACCGCCAAGGTCGGGGACTCCTCCGAGGATGAGTAGGGCATGGGACGCGGCAGGGCATGGTGTGCCAACTGGTCGGTCCGTCTCCCGTGTTCTACTTTTCCTCGCCGGAGACTGCACCTTCACTTCACGGGTCTTGAACCCCGCCCCCGTACATGGAGATCACAGATGGAGGAAGTCGGTCGCCGCCGTAGAATCGGTTTAGGGTCGGGTTTATTTTATTTTTCTATCCTATAAAAGTTCGAAATGTAATGAAAATCTGTCGTGTTTGCATTAATCTCGGTCGGTGTATATGAAGTTTCACAATAACATAGTATATTGTAGGAGTACTAGCAAGAAGCCCGTGCGTTGCACGGAAGATCAAGGTCTTGTGGGAGAAAAGGATGAAGGAGGGAAGGCCTTATCTGCAAATGCACATTCACGCATTTCACATCTTTCTACATCTACGGGAACCAACTAAAGGGTTAATGTAAATTGCCTCTCTCTCTCCTCCCCCGATTTTCATGGTGGTGGGCCCCTCCCTCCCCCCAATCTACAATCAACAGCTCACACGTTTCACATTATGTTAATTACGTAACTAGGACTACGTAGGTGTAGCATTACTCGTCCTAAAAAACCCAACTAAGCCGATGTCCCAGCATATCACGCGGGAAAAGACCCGGCCGCGCCGTTTTAGTCAGGATTACCGGATTACTAGTAGTAGTATCGATGGATCGCGTGAAGCAACAAGTTTTTTTTGAGGGGGCGAAGCACCTAGTTTAAAAGGAAAAATGGCGATACGCTCACAGCACCACTGTCGCGGTCGCATTGCACCCCACACATGTTCGGTCCTGCACACGGCTCACGCAAACGGAACGCGCTTCGGCTTGCCTCTTCACTGACACGTGGGACTGCACTTGGAGAAACCGACTGTGTGCCAAACTCCCCCCGCCCACCGCGCGAAAATCCTCCCCCACCCAAAAATTCCCCCCAAATCCTAGATTCAACCGCCCTTCGGCCAACTAGCCAATAATATTCCCCAACCCCCCTCCCCCCATCCACCTCCACTCCAGTCACTCCGCCAAAGCTGCCCTCCCTACCACGCCGATATGTCGGTGCCGCGGTTCGTCGAGGGGACGCACGGCGATCCTCTCGCTCCCACAGTACGCTCTCATAGACTATCGTTCTCTAGCCGCGCCACCACCGCTGGCGACGTTCTTGTGGATGCGCACGGCGGTCATCACCGCCACCGCTGGCGTCGTTCGTGTGGAGACACATGACGGTCAGCTTCTCCCACGGTACGCGCATTCTAGACTGAGGCCCCGTGCATGTCGGTGTAACGCTGAATGTTAGCTGATAGACATTGTTAATCTCACTGTTTGCCGAAGTAGTTTACAGTCAATAAGCTCTGCTTAAGAAGCTTCCTTGCCCTGTTCTGCACTCAATCTGCTTAGTTGAGATGGCATGCCAAGGCTTATTAGTTGCTAAAATATCCTGCCATATATTTATTGTGACGTAGATTGCCATGGTCTAGTAGCCAATCTGTTAGGTGAAATAGCTCTACCATGTTTTATACTCGATCTTTGTTGCTGCGATGGCCTTCGATAGTTTGATGGCTGTGTGCTCGGCCTCATTGACTGCTGAAACAGTCTGCCATAATTTAGCACTCAAATCTGTTTGCTGAATTAGCTTTACATATATTTCATTACTTAGATCTGCTCGTCCAAATATCTTGCCATAGCTTTAGACATCTACCTAGGTATTTCCTTCTGGACTTCATAAAAAAAGCATATATGTTTTTCCCATCTAGTAGAAGAACTAATTTGTATGTCTAACAGATGGACGGGACTTGGATAACTTCTGCTCGAAGATTCTCCGCTGCATATGTCGAGGGGGTTGAAAACTTCATGAACTTTATCAGAGCTGAGTACGGTGGTCCGAAATCAGATGTGCTCTGCCCATGTAGCAGTTGTATGAATTCAGTTACAAGACCCCAGTCAACTGTGCAAAATCATCTACACTTGTATGGGATGTCGATCACATATACAAGGTGGGTTCATCATGGTGAAGCTGTGAACGTCAATGTTATTGACTACGTGGAAGCAGCAGATCACCATCTTGATCTACCTGATGCTCAGGTGGAAGAGGAGGAGGAGGAGGTGGAGGCGGAGCCAGTGAGTTTGACCAACATTGAAATAATGCTATGAAATGCTTGTGCATTTTGTGAACCTTCACCTGCAGAAGAAAAAACGATGGGCCCGCATGTTGGAATAATGCAACGTGGCTGTCACCCCAGGAAATAAGCTGTCAGTATTCTCAGCTATGGTCACCTTTCTTCAGGTGAAGACATCTGAGCGGATGACCAACAAATCATTTGATGCGATGTTGGCTGCTTTCCGCAAAGCTTTCTCAGATGCATCTGAGCTGCCACACACCTATAGTAAAATGAAGAATTTCCTTCGTGCAGTTGGAATTGGATATGATATGATCCATGTTTGTATGAATAATTGTGTTCTGTTCTAGAATGATTATGCCAACTTAAGTGAATGCCCGAAATGCAAATCATCAAGATGGAAATATGGCGATGCTGTGAAGAGGATTCCTCATAATGTTCTGAGACATTTTCCAATTACACCAAGATTGCAGAGGTTGTTTCATGATGCTGAAACAAGAGAGGATGTACTGTGGCATTCTAGGAACCAGGAGTACAGAGATCAGAATGTAATGAGCCATCCATCACATGGTAGTGAGTGGAAAAGCTTCAATCAGAAGCACGAAAAGTTTGCTGCTGACCCGAGAAACATTAGACTTGGCTTAGCTTCCGATGGATTTAACCCATTTGGCCACCAGAGCACCACATATAGCATGTGGCCAGTGCTTGTTATCCCTTACAACATGCCTCCAAATGTATGCACCAAAGAATCAAACTACATGATGGCCTTGCTCATCCCAGGTCCAAAAATTCCTGGAAAGGATTTTGATTTGTTCATGGAGCCTCTTGTGGAGGAACTTCAACAGCTATGGAGGGGTGTTCTCACTCGAGACCTATATAGCAGCCCACCAGCTGATTTATTTATGCGTGCTATTATAATTTGGCGCATCCTGATTATCCGGCTTTGGGAACCATGCCAGGGCAAATGACACATGGTTACAATGCATGTGTTCGCTGTGACAGGAATCCGCTGTCATACACAATACATAGCAAGATCTGTTACATTGGACACCGCCATTTCCTTGTCAAGGACAAGCCGCATCCTAGAAAATACCGAAGACATGTGTTCAATGCAAAGCATGAAAACCGTGATGCACCAAAGAAGCTCACCGCCGATGAGTTGCAAGTGGAATTAGAGAACGTCAGGCATATTACACCAGGAAACCATCCTGATAATGGTAGCGGGAAAAGGAAGTGTGTCAGGGCAGAAGAGAGATTATTTTTTACCCGCAGGTCCACTTTGTGGGACTTGGAGTATTGGAAAGATTTGGATCTGCGGCATAATCTTGATGTGATGCACATCGAGAAAAATATATGTGACAGCATTATCGGCACACTTCTTAATATTGAAGGCAAGATGAAAGATACCTTAAAATCTAGGATTGATTTGACACACCTGGGTATCAGACAGGATTTGCAGGTGCATGATGAAGGTAAACCACGGGATATGGCACCAGCTGTGTACGTCTTGGACAAGGTAAAAAGAAAATAATTCTACAAGGTCCTGTCACATGTGAGATTCCCACATGGATTTGCTTCCAACCCTGAAAGGAGAGTCAGTGCAGATGGAGACAGGGTAAAAGGGTTGAAAACTCATGACTGTCATGTCCTACTTCAAAGGGTTTTACCTGTTATCCTTAGAGGATTGGGCCGCCCTGACTTATACAGAGCAGTTGCAGAGTTGGGACAATTCTTCACGGAACTCTGCAGTAGAAATATCAGGATAGATGATTTGGAGCGTCTTAGAGACAAGATACCAACTATCCTACGCGACCTTGAGAAGATATATCCTCCAGCCTTCTTTGATGTGATGGTGCATTTGGCTGTTCATCTACCTGATGAGGCACTACTTAGAGGTCCAGTACAGTATGGCTGGATGTACCCTTTTGAAAGGCGGCTAGGCACTTTCAAGGGCTATGTTAGGAACAGAGCTAGACCCGAGGGTTCCATTGTAGAGGCCTACATTGCTACAGAAGCGTTGACATTCTGCTCAAAATACATTGAAACATCTGATCAGCTTAGCAAAGACATGGATGAAGACAATCCCGGGCTCAATGTTTTTGATTATTCTGTTCGAGTTACAGGGAAGAGTCGACAAGAGGACAAACCTAAATATTTGGACAAAATGGTTTGGTATGTGTTGAATAAATGTCCTGAGACACTACCTTATATCAAGTAAGTGCTGATGTCTAGTACACAACCTTCTTCTTGTAGACGTTGTTGGGCCTCCAAGTGCAGAGGTTTGTAGGACAGTAGCAAATTTCCCTCAAGTGGATGACCTAAGGTTTATCAATCCATGTGAGGCGTAGGATGAAGATGGTCTCTCTCAAGCAACCCTGCAACCAAATAACAAAGAGTCTCTTGTGTCCATAACACACCCAATACAATGGTAAATTGTATAGGTGCACTAGTTCGGCGAAGAGATGGTGATACAAGTGCAATATGGATAGTAGATAAAGGTTTTTGTAATCTGAAATTATAAAAACAGCAAGGTAACTAATGATAAAAGTGAGCATAAACGGTATTGCAATGATAGGAAACAAGGCCTAGGGTTCATACTTTCACTAGTGCAAGTCCTCCCAACAATAATAACATAATTGGATCACATAACTATCCCTCAACATGCAACAAAGAGTCACTCCAAAGTCACTAATAGCGGAGAGCAAACGAAGAGATTATGGTAGGGTACGAAACCACCTCAAAGTTATTCTTTCCAATCAATCCGTTGGGCTATTCCTATAGGTGTCACAAACAGCCCTAGAGTTCGTACTAGAATAACACCTTAAGACACAAATCAACCAAAACCCTAATGTCACCTAGATACTCCACCGTCACCTCAAGTATCCGTGGGTATGATTATACGATATGCATCACACAATCTCATATTCATCTATTCAACCAACACATAGAACCTCAAAGAGTGCCCCAAAGTTTCTACCAGAGAATCACGTCGAAAACGTGTGCCAACCCCTATGCATAGGTTCATGGGCGGAACCCGAAAGTTGATCACCAAAACATACATCAAGTGAATCACGTGGTATCCCATTGTCACCACAGATACGCACGGCAAGACATACATCAAGTGTTCTCAAATCTTTAAAGACTCAATACGATAAGATAACTTCAAAGGGGAAACTCAATCCATTACAAGAGAGTAGAGGGGGGAGAAAACATCATAAGATCCAACTATAATAGCAAAGCTCGTGATACATCAAGATCGTATCACCTCAAGAACACGAGAGGGAGAGAGATCAAACACATAGCTACTAGTACATACTCTCAGCCCCGAGGAAGAACTACTCCCTCCTCATCATGGAGAGCACCGGGATGATGAAGATGGCCATCGGAGAGGGATTCCCCCTCCGGCAGGGTGCCGGAACGGGTCTAGATTGGCTTTCTGTGGCTACGGAGGCTTCTGGCGGCGGAACTACCGATCTATTGTGCTCCCGGATGTTTTTAGGGTATATGGAGATATATAGGCGGAAGAAGTACGTCAGGGGGGCCACGAGGGGCCCACGAGGGTGGAGGGCGCGCCCAAGGGGGATGGGCGCGCCCCCCTACCTCGTGGCTCCCTCGTTTCTTTCCTGACGTGCACTCCAAGTCCATCAAGTTGCTTTCCTTCCAAAAATGAGTTCCGTGAAGTTTTAGGTCAATTGGACTCCGTATGATTTTCCTTTTCTGCGATACTCTAAAACAAGGAAAAAACAGAAACTGGCACTGGGCTCTGGGTTAATAGGTTAGTCCCAAAAATGATATAAAAGTGTATAATAAAGCCCATAAACATCCAAAACAGAAGATAATATAGCATGGAGCAATCAAAAATTATAGATACGCTGGAGACGTATCAGCATCCCCAAGCTTAATTCTTGCTCGTCCTCGAGTAGGTAAATGATAAAAAGGAATTTTTGATGCGGAGTGCTACTTGGCATAATTTCAATGTAATTCTTCTTAATTGTGGTATGAATGTTCAGATCCAAAAGATTCAACACAAAAGTTCATATTGACATAAAAATAATAATACTTCAAGCATACTAACTAAGCAATTATGTCCTCTCAAAATAACATGGCCAAAGAAAGTTCATCCCTGCAAAATCATATAGTTTAGTCATGCTCCATTTTCGTCACACAAGAATGCTCTCATCATGCACAACCCCGATGACAAGACAAGCAATTGTTTCATACTTTAGTAATCTCAAACCTATAAAGCTTCACACAATACATGAGCGCGAGGCATGGATATAGCACTATGGGTGGAATAGAATATGATGATGGGGGTTATGTGGAGAAGACAAAAAAGGAGATAGTCTCACATCAACGAGGCTAATCTATGGAGATGCCCATCGATTGATGTTAATGCAAGGAGTAGGGATTGCCATGCAACGGATGCACTAGAGCTATAAATGTATGAAAGCTCAACAAAAGAAACTAAGTGGGTGTGCATCCAACTTGCTTGCTCATGAAGACCTAGGGCACTTGAGGAGGCCCATTGTTGGAATATACAAGCCAAGTTTTATAATGAAAGATTCCCACTAGTATATAAAATTTACAATACAAGAGACTCTCTATCATGAGGATTATGGTGCTACTTTGAAGCACAAGTGTGGCAAAGGATAGTAGCATTATCCCTTCTCTCCTTTTCTCTCATTTTTTTGGCCTTCTCTTTTTTATGGCCTTTCTCTCTTTTTTGGGCCTTCTCTTTTTTATGGCCTTTCTCTTTTTTTTATTCCTCACTTGGGACAATGCTCTAGAAAATGATGATCATCACACTTCTATTTATTTACAACTCAATGATTACAACTCGATACTAGAACAAATTATGACTCTATATGAATGCCTCCGGTGGTGTACCGGGATGTGCAATGCATCAAGAGTGACATGTATGAAGGAATTATGAACGGTGGCTTTGCCACAAATACTATGTCAACTACATGATCATGCTAAGCAATATGACAATGATGAATGTGTCATGATAAACGGAATGGTGGAAAGTTGCATGGCAATATATCTCGGAATGGCTATGGAAATGCCATAATAGGTAGGTATGGTGGCTTTTTTAAGGAATATATAAGGAGTTTATGTGTGAAAGAGCGTATCATATCACGGGGTTTGGATGCACCGGCGAAGTTTGCACCAACTCTCAATGTGAGAAAGGGCAATGCACGGTACCGAAGAGGCTAGCAATGATGGAAGGGTGAGAGTGCGTATAATCCACGGACTCAACATTAGTCATAAAGAACTCACATACTTATTGCGAAAATCTACAAGTCATCAAAAACCTCAGCACTACGCGCATGCTCCTAGGGGGGTAGATTGGTAGGAAAAGACCGTCGCTCGTCCCCGATCGCCACTCATAAGGAAGACAATCAAAGAACATCTCATGTTTCAAATTTGTTACACAACATTTACCATGCGTGCATGCTACGGGACTTGCAAACTTCAACACAAGTATTCCTCAAATTCACAACTACTCAACTAGCACGACTTCGATATTATTACCTACATATCTCAGAACAATCATCAAGCATCAAACTTCTCTTACTATTTAATACTCTATATGAAAGTTTTTACTATTCTTGGATGACTAGCATATTAGGATTATTTAAGCAAATTACCATGCTATTTAAGACTCTCAAAATGATATAAGTGAAGCACTAGAGTTCATCTATTTCTTCAAAATAAAACTACCACCATGCTCTAAAAATATGTAAGTGAAGCACTAGATCAAATGACAAACTACTCCGAAAGATATAAGTGAAGATCAATGAGTAGTCGAATAATTATGCAACTATGTGAAGACTCTCTAACATTAAATAATTTCAGATCTTGGTACTTTATTCAAACAGCAAGCAAAACTAAATAAAATAAAATTACGCTCCAAGCAAAACACATATCATGTGGCGAATAAAAATATAGCTCCAAGTAAAGTTACCGATGAATGAAGACGAAAGAGGGGATGCCTTCCGAGGCATCCCCAAGCTTAGGCTCTTGGTTTTCCTTGAATATTACCTTGGGGTGCCTTGGGCATCCCCAAGCTTAGGCTCTTTCCAATCATTATTCCATAATCCATCGAATCTTTACCCAAAACTTGAAAACTTCACAACACAAAACTTAACAGAAAACTCGTAAGCTCCGTTAGCGAAAGAAAAGAAAACACCACTTCAAGGTACTGTAATGAACTCATTATTTATTTATATTGGTGTTAAACCTACTGTATTCCAACTTCTCTATGGTTTATAAACTCTTTTACTAGCCATAGATTCATCAAAATAAGTAAACAACACATGAAAAACAGAATCTGTCAAAAATAGAACAGTCTGTAGTAATCTGGATCAAACGTATACTTCTAGAACTCATAAAATTCTCAAATAAATTTCTGGACCTGAGGAATTTATCTATTAATCATCTTCAAAAAAGAATTAACTAAATATCACTCTTCAAATAAAAATGGCAGCAATTCTTGTGAGCGCTAAAGTTTCTGTTTTTTACAGCAAGATCTCGAAGACTTTCCCCAAGTCTTCCCAAAGGTTCTACTTGGCACAAACACTAATTAAAAGCATAAAACCACATGTAAACAGAGGCTAGATGAATTATTTATTACTAAACAGGAGAAAAAAAAGCAAGGAACAAAAACAAAGTTGGGTTGCCTCCCAACAAGCGCTATCGTTTAACGCCCCTAGCTAGGCATGATGATTTCAATGATGCTCACATAAAAGATAAGAATGGAAACATAAAGAGAGCATCAAGAAGAATATGAATAGCACATTTAAGTCTAACCCACTTCCTATGCATAGGGATTTTGTGAGCAAACAACTTGTGGGAACAAGAATCAACTTGCATAGGAAGATAAAACAAGCATAACTTCAAAATTTTAAGCACATAGAGAGGAAACTTGATATTATTGCAATAAAACCCAATAAGAGTCGCGCAAAGTGCGGCCGCTGGGCTATGCCACATCGGCACATTCATTGACGCATTTTTTACAATGCTCGTTTGCCTCCCTAACTGGCCCACGTAGCTCTGATCGGCTGGAGGAAAACCTAGCACCACGTCACACGCGCAGGGAATAATCCCTCCACCTCCATCGTCAAGTGGCCATGTCTTTCCATGTAAATTTTTGCGGGTGTATTTTTTTGATAGTTTAGTGGCTGTACAATTTTTAGGCGAGTTATGGAAGTGCGAGTGAAATTGACACCTCTATCAGTCTATCACATTGTCTGTAGTTTCAGTGCTTTAATTTTATTTGTTGTAGTCGCGGCATACGTTGTAGTGCACTGCATTTTCTTTGGTAGCGTACTTCGTTGTAGCTGTATTACAGTGGTTATGGCTGTTTATGAGATTTCTCCTTTTCTTAAACTACATTCTGTGTTCTAGATGACTGCATAATATGCATTTCTGTACTGCATTAGCAGTGTTGTTAATTTTCTATTCTGCTATTAGAATGGATGGTCCATGATACGCTTGTGTTAGCTGAATAGTTATTATAAGATTTTTTTTGAACTGCATACTATGATAATTGTTTTTGAACATCGTATGTTAAGTGCAAAGTTTCTACCATTTTGCATTTCCTTGTTACTGCTTCAGATGGCTGCTTTTTGTTATTATTAGTACCACACTATGTGTTCGAGAGAACTGCATTACTGCCAACAACAACTTTGTCTAAAAAGGATGATAAAATGAAGTAGTTGAGGTTGCATACTTTAAATAGGCATCGTTCAAATTGTCTGTTGGACATAATTTTAAAAGCATACAGCATAAGCAAAGCATTAGAAATATTGGTTGCTTCATATTAGGCAGCGTGGAGTGCAAATATTTTAAACTTGATGGAGTCTTCTTCTTTGTAGAAAAAGACCATGGCCACTTCTCCGGCCTCAAAGCCATTCTGGGAGACAAAATCTTTCCAACCAGTAGTTATGTTGATGCAGTCTTCAGAGTCGATGTGGTAGTCAACTTCCATGTCTCCATAGCCATTCTTGTGTTCTGTCTCCAAAGTAAGCTTCCCTGAACTCGGAGCATGAAATTTTATTGTGGATGGCAGTTTCTGCATATTGTAATGGGTGGAAAAAGAATTTGTAAGTAAACAGCAAATGTTTTTGTTTTATACTTAGTATGATTTGTTTATGTTTACTTAAATAGTTACATACATATGATTGTATTTTGTAAAGTAGTTGCAATGTATGAACAAACTTATATACGCAATTGACTCCTAGTTTTACTGGGATATATATTATACTGCAACATGTGTGCACTGCAATGTCAGTAACAGTGTACTTCTCCAGCATGTTAAGATAACTGCAACTTATCTATTGACCCTTTTTTGTACATATGTCGATACATGGTGTGGTACTGAAGAAAGATAGGTGGAAGCATCTAGTCTTAATAGCTAACAGATCTGAAGAGGAATACAAATTATGTTTTGTATTTTTGTCGATATTACTGAACAAATTGATTGAACTATATATTCAGATGTGTATTTGCAGTCTAGATTATGTGCAAAAATTGTGAGTGGAAAAACATACCCAACTTTCCTGTAGATCTGCGGTTCTGAGGCGATGAAGAAGTGGCGCACGAAACCCCCTGTTGGCTATCATCAGGCAGCCGAGCATGCTGCGCCACTCAGTGTTCGTGAGCTGTAGGCCTTCTGCGTAGACGCATGTGTCCGCTACCGGAGCCATCCTTGCCAAGCACCCGCACTTACAGTCCATGGCGGGTTCAGTGGAATTCCAAAGAAGAGTTGTGGATGGGATGAACGCTAGATCTACGTTTTGAGGAAAATGAGGAACGGGGGGAGGAGTTGTGTTAGTCTGTAGCACGAATGGATAAGTTTTTATGCAACCAATCGAGCAATGGAAGTAATAAATGGTGTGGTTGGCTTTAGGTGGTGGATTGGGTGTGATTCAGTGAACACGAATGCATTTAAGAAGCAACATGACTGCTTACTTGAAAATAGCGAACTGCATTGTCATATCACGGCGAACTACGAACGCGTGGTTGGGCCTGTGTTTGTGTATGGTATGTAGCATTTTTTTTATTTTCAGTGGCCTGTCTTTTTTTTGTCGGCCCTGTGTTCTGGTAGTGAAGACGCAATTGGGCCCAGGTCGGCCTGTGAGCACACGGCTAGTTCCCGGTGCGCTATGTGCGGTCTAATGTTTAGTCCCACCTCGCCCGCGGAAGGCGCGGCCGACATGTTTATAAGCGGTGGCGAGGCACCTGTGTCGAATTCCTCTTGTTACTTATTTGGGCGCTTAAACACGGCGCTCGCAGTTGTATGCTCTCTGACCTGTGGGCCCATGTGTGGCCGGCCCCATGCACTGTGACTTAGAACGACTCGCCTTCTTTGGGCGCAGACCTATTACGAGACTGGCTGGGGCCGGTGCCACCTGGGTGGTCATTTTTTTTCTTTTTATTTTTCTTTCTTAGGTGTTTTTTTCATTGTCGGGAGCTTGCACTGCATTGGTCAGGGTTCTGTACTACATGTGTACGCATTACGTACTACATGTACAGTTGCCATTTTTTTGTTTCTGTCTTTTTGCTATTATGTAATCTTTTTTCCCAATGTATATGGAGTGCACTGCTTAGTAAATCATATGTGTAATACGTTGATTATGGTTCTGTACTGCACGTTCATATATTTTTGTACTTCATTGATTATTTACGTGTTTGCGTTTTTCATTTTTTGGTTTTGCTCTTATTTATTATTTTTCCAAATTTAGGTTTGTGCACCGCTTTGTTGGGTATGTTAAGACTTCATTGGACAGATTCTGTACTGCATTCGTACACAACTTGCACTGCATGCGTCCTGTTTGCACACTGCAACTCTTTTTTCATTTTCTGCACTGCTCGAATCTAATGATACATTAGCAGACAACAGAAAACAAATTATCATAGATATTCTGTACGACAATTTCATCACCAGCAAGCTAAGTTGAGCAAAAAGCAAACTAACATAATCAGAGTTCATCATTACAAAGCGATTGTGCATGGCAAGCAAACTAGGTTCAGCACACAAGCAAACTAACGATACATAAGCAGACAACAGAAAGCAAATTTGATGATAATTCTAAAAGAACGATGGCATTGTTGGCTCCTGGCCGGCACCATCTTCTTCACCAGTCAGGCTCTCCCCATCCCCAGCTGCTCCTGGCGCGCTTCTTGGGGGGCTCCTCCTTCTATAGCTTTGCACGGCGAAGGCCGTCCTGGGTGAGGGTGATGCGGTTCCATATCTCGTACGCTGCGTAGGCGTCCTTTACCGCGTACTCGATGTGCCTCCTGGACAGAGGCAGGATGGCCCAGCGCTGGTGCTCGTCGTCGGTGATCTTCTTCTTCATGTTGTTGTAGTAGTCATCGATGAGCACGCCGGAGACGTCTCCGAGGGAGTACAATGGCTTGGTTGCCTCGGGCACCCTCCACTCCTTCTGGATGTCGACGAAGTTGGCGACCTCCAGTTTGACGCGCTCCAGCCTGGTTTTGTCGCCGTCGATGGAGAAGCCTGCAAAGGTGTACCTGGGGTCGGCGAGGAAGTTGTCGAAGACGGTGCACCTTTCACTGTCGCTCATTTGGAAGAGCAGCACCGGGTGACTCTTGCCGATGGAGAGCTGGCAGAGGGCGGGTTTCTGCGTCGCTTCAGGGTCGTTGTTGTACTCGAGATCAATACCGATGATCTTGTGGCGCTGGAGGCTGAGGTGGCGCTCGTACTGCGCGAGGGTGATCGCCATCTGCTTCTTGTTGTTGGTGTGGATGACGTGCAACTTGGTGTTGCCGTGCGCCTCCACGGCGTTGTCGCCCTTGTACTCGTCGGTGAACGTCATCGCCGATGGCAGGGTTTGGTGCTTTTGGTGGGAGGGCAATGGATACTTGTGTTGTTTGTGGATGAGAAGGCCTTTGGCAGGGGTCTGAATTTAAGGGGAGGGCGCGGGGTGGGATGGCCTCGTCGAATGAACTGCACGATCACGCTGATAATGCGGTTGTGCGGATCGTGGGTTGGTTTTTGCATCTATGATCGTGGGCTTGTGGCGATGGAACTGCTCCGATCGGGTGGATGTATGCGAATGTGGGGTTTTTTAAGGTGGGTTTTGTTTTATTTTTGATCAGGACATTTTTTTAACCACCACCTTTTTCTATGCGAACGGGCATTTTGTCATGTTTTATAGATGTATACTGCATGACAACATAACTGCATTGATTACACTTACGCACTGCGTTGCGTACAAATCAGAACTGCAACATTGTATACATGTGTGTACTTCATCGTTTTTTCCGTGTCTTTGCTTTATGCTTCAGCGGTCTGCATTGCGCAACGGAATGCACTGCATAGTTCTACCGCACCGTACTGCATCTTGTTTTTGCCGGTACTTATTGCAGTCCCTTGCACGGGACGGGTAGGGAAATGGGAGGGAGGGGGGTGCCCCCCCCCCACTTTTTTTTTGAACTTATTGTTTTTTCTTAGTCGGTTTTGTTGGGCCTGTGTTCAGGTAGTTCAGAGACGCATGTACGTTTGTCAAATTTTGTGTGGCTGGGGCTGGTATCATTTGGGTGATCAGTTTTTATTCTTTGTATGCTTTTTAATGTCATGGAGTGCACTGCTTTTTGGTAAATCATCGGTGCATTGCATTGATCATGGTTATGTACTAGATGTGAACTTCATTCCTTACTGCATGTACAGTTCTCATTTTTGTTCCCGTGTTTTTACTTTTTTTGTAATCTTTTTTTTTGAATGTACGGGACTGCACTGCTTAGCAAATTACAACTGTACTGCATTGTTTATGATACTGTACTGGATGTTCATGTACTTGCGCACTACGTTTACTTTTTTGGCGTTCGCGTTTTTCTTCATCCCGAAAAAGAAATGCATAATGGCATACTACATCCCGTATAGAAATGCATTTTTCCAGCAGTGCGTACTGCATTTTTGTTTTTTTGCCTGTGCTTACTTCACTGTACGGGAGGTTTAAGGGGAGAGCGGAGGGGGGGCACATTTTTTGTGTGGCACTTAATTGAAGGTAGACTTTTTTTCGGATGTGTTTTCTTAACATGCGTTTTGTTTTTTATTTTAACTTTTTTTACGAACTGTATGTATTTTATGTGTTGTTTTACCGTTTGAACTTCATGATTCTTCACAGAGAACTGCATCATGTTTTTTTGTTGTTTTTTAGTAATATGTGTGTTTTGATGTAGACTGGCTTATTTTGTCCGAGCTGTTTTTGGGCCGGCCCGTTATTTGTCACCCTTTTTGCGACACGCGGGCCTCCTACGTATCGTTTCCAGGCTATTCCACCGCTCCGCTGTCAGAGAAAGAGACCGAGAACAATCCCCTCTCCTCTCTTGCAGTTTCTCCCGAGGCATCTCTCCCTCGGGCAAAACCGCCATCGCACGCAGCAACCGCCGTCCCCCGGAGAACCGCCGCCCTCAAGAGGTCCTTATTCCTGCATCCAGCGTTGCTGTCTGCTCCGTGAGCCCTTGCCGCTGCGCTCCTGTAGCCCTTTCCTGTCTGTTCCCGTTGCCGCCCCCCCCTTCTCCCTTCCCGCCGCCGTCACCGCACACTTTTCTTCAGTACGTTCCGCTTGGCTCGGTGTTGATTGTCCCCTCGCCTTGTTTTTGTGATTTTTGTAGTTGATGTAGCTCTTTTTGCTTGTGTAATTTTTCATAGGCAGTCGATTTTAACTCGTTTTGGAGTCGATAGTTGTGTGTAGCAATGCGGATCTAGGGTTTCATGAGATTTTCGCCGATTTTGTTGCTTATGTCTGTCACTTCGTCCTTTGTGTTGCAGGGAAACGATATGTCTTCGCCGAGCAGGCCGGGAGAAGGAGTTCAGGGTATGTGGAGTGCTTATTCGTTAGGCTTTGTTTATTTTGTTTGGTGTTTATCTAGTTTCCTAATTCATCCTGCATATTGGGTTATGCTCTGTCAGCGTTCGTTTGCATTATTTTGTCATGTGATGTTTTTGTAATTTCTTTTTTCTTGTTTTTTTTTGAATCTAGCAGGTGATTGCCATGCTCATAATGATACACCAATTGTCTCTCCTTGTCCTGGTGGTAAGGATCATGGTGTCGAGGGAGGACATCAAGTGAATTCGCCGATTGAATCTTCTCCTATAAGTGAGGCCCCTCCTTCTGGTATGTGATTAATTTGTTTATTTTTGTGTATGCTTTGTTTCATCTAGTTCGACATTTTTGTTGCGAATATCCGTGAATTTAGTATATGCAGCACTGCATTTTTATTTTTGTATGTGAACTCCAGTGTATGTACTTGTGAACTACATTGTTGTTTTATTCAAGTTTTTTGTACAATGCATTATTTTTTATTTTGAGTTTATGGTTGAGCACTACATTTATATGTCTAACTGTACTGCATTTGTTCTTTTTGTGCAATTTTTAACGAGCATAGACAAACTTTATTTTGACGCAGTGTCTGTTTTCCATGCTGGGGCGCCTGGGTTTGAGGAGGTTACTCAATTGATTGACCATTATTTTGCAGAGGGTAATGTTGGTGTGAGCTTTGATTAGAGATGTCTTGTCTTGTCTGAAACACAGTCGCAATCTGTTGATGGTACAGAGGAAGTTACATAGGATTGGATGGTCCCGGAACAACTTCGTCAATATGAGTTGAAGCAAAGCAAGAAGAAGTTGAGGTTTGAAATTGAGTCAAAAGAGTTTGCTGAAAAGGAGAAGCAGAGGAGAACTGCAGATGGTGCCATGTGTGGTAAATTTGGCAAGGTGAAGAAGAGGTTGAGTACTGTTGCTGAGGAAGGTGGTACACCTCGGCGGAGTCCACGTGTTGCTGGAATGAAGAAGAATCTTGGCAAGAGAACCGCTAAAGTTGGTGGAAGTGATGATCCTCAGCGCAAACGACTACATGTCACTGAAGGTCCCAATTCTGATGACGACGACTTTGTGCTTGCTGATTATGTGAAGGGTGTTCATCCTTCTAGACGCAAAGACTGTGGTTCATCTAAGAGTGTACCCAAGAGTGCCCATGATGATGTCGACGAAGATGTTGGTGGTGATTCTGGCGAGGAGGTGGATGCTGCTCCAAAGGTTTGTTGAAGTGCACTGCATTTGTTTCCTTCATTTGTTATTCTTTCTGTATTTTATATGTCTCTTTTTTATGCCTAATCTTCTAATGTGGACTGCATTTCCCTTTACACAGAGGAAGAAGTCTAGTAAGAGCAATGCAACTGAAGATGATGGTGAGGGAGATGATTCTCGATTTAACAAGACTGTGTGTTTGTCGCTTCCCACTGTTTGCAAGGCTGCTTCTTTGTTGAAAGAGGCGCATTGCAGCCGTGTTAGGGATGCTGGATTTGGTGTTGTCTTTGATCTGACAGTAAAGAAAAATGTGTCGCGCATTCTTATGTGCTATTTGATGGGAGTGATTGACCCTGCCACTATGTTAATGGACTTTGGGAATGGCAGAGTTCTTCGAATCAATCGTGATGCAGTTCATCACATTTTTGATTTACCTATGGGACGTCAAACTGCACCCATGCCTGCTTCCAGCGGTCATGATGAATCATTGACTGCCCTCAAGGATGAGCTTGGCTTTGACCGTTCAAAAAGTATAGGTGTCAAGGACTTGCTTGAGAAGTTGAAGGTGTTGGTGGAGGAAGATGATTATGCGAGTGTTGACCTTGCTGTGAAGGTGTTCTTCCTGATACTTTACCAGAATTTGCTGTGCCCGGGGCCTGCAGTTCGTTTGGGTAGAGTTGCTGCGATGGTAGAGAACATGGATTATGCGGCTATGGCTCAGATGGACTTTTGTCAGCTTGTTGTTGATGAGTTGCAGGCAGCTGTGGTTAGGTGGCAATCAGAAGGCAGCAAGCAGAATTGTGTAGAGGGTTGTGCCATTGTCCCCCTGATTATGTATCTTGACTGCTTGAAGCTTCGCAAATTTTCAGTCATGCACACGTTGACGCCACGCGCGTCATACCTGATGACCAAGGACCTGATGAAGTTGTACAATGAGGATGTGCTTGTGAAGGGAAAGATTTACTTGGAAAGTTACAAATTTGGGAAGCTGCCGGTTAGTGCAGCTGATTTTTTAATATCAGATTTTTTTCAAAAAAAAATGTGCAGTCATTATAAATGTGAACTCTTCTAGTACTCACATGTGTACTTCTCTTTGCGTGTTGTATTTTTTTGCAGTGGAAGGCGTCAGGTGATATTGTGTACAACCGTCCTGTTGCAGTTGTACACGACAACTCTGATGCGGGGCCTAGCATTCATGATAGGGTTTATGAGCCTATCTGTAGTCAGCTTCCTGCCTGTGATGATGAGGTGCCGCATACTCGTGGTTTCATGCCTCGACAGATGTTTGATAATACAAGCTCTTATAAACAGACATTTGTTGGTGGCAAAAAGCATGAGGAGATTGATGAGCTTCTTCTGAAGGTTTTGAAGCTGACTGAAGATTTGCCCACGAGATGAAGATATTGTTGCTACTCACAATTTTGATTGTGGTGTGATTGAAAGCCTGAAGATTGCAGTGACAAATGTTCGTTCTTCGTATGCTCAATTGAGACATTCACAAGAAGAAAAAATGCGGTCGGTATGAGAAGGATGTTGGGCATATTGTGGATGAAATGATCCATCAGGACGCTGGCGTTGGCGGTGATAATGTATGTTCTAGGTTTTTTGTGGCTTTGGACCTCTTTTTGTGTATTATGTTGACTGCTCCTCACTATTTTTGTTTTTTTGTTATAGGCTGGAGTGGAATCTTCTGGTGTCGATGGAACTAGAGACGATGGAGTTCGTCAGGTATAAATACTCCTGTCATGTCTGTTCTGCCATGCTTCCCTTTTTATTTGAACTTACATTTGTTTGGTTCCCATATTTTTTGTGTACTTCTCTGTTGTGAAGTGTGTACTGCTTGTGCATAGTTGGAGTTTTTTCTTTTTCGGTCGGTATCATCTTATTTCTCATTTTTGGTTTGTTCTATGCCCGTAGACTGGTGTCGCTGCTCGTGATGTGCACAAAGAGACTTACGATTGCTCTGGGAAGGATGAGGTCTTTGGTGATGCAGCGTCCCCTCTGGATGTTGTAGCTGATAAGGTATAGTTGATTTACTTGTTCTGTTAGTGGGTTGTAATCTAATTTTTTGTTGTCTGTTATAAACTTGATGTATGTTGTTATGTTCATCCATATGCATTTCATTTGCGTATGTTAGCTGCAATAGTTTTACATGTGTGATCTTCATTGTTTGATAGAAGTGAACTGCAGTTCTTTTTGGCATGCGTGATCCATACTTATTTACGTACGTGAGCTTCAGTATTTAACATAACTGAACTGCAGCGTTTGTCAAAGCGAACTGCAGTTTTTTTATATATATGTGGGTTGCAGTTGTAGTTGTGTTTGACACACGTGTGTTGGTGTTGTTTTGCATATGTGGACTGTAGTTGTTATGTGTATGTTGCCAGCAGTCTTTTGACATAAGTGTGCTGTGTGTTGTTGTGTTGGTTATCCCCATGCTTATTTTTGTGTTACTGGGTGTTTTTTAAACTTTCCACAGGTTGGAGAACAAAACGTGGAAGTCCACATTAATCTGAATCAGGGCAGTTGTGCTGTTGATGGCCGTGTCAGTGTTGATGCTTCTGTATCGGTTGCCGTTGAGTGTGCAGATCCTTCTGTAGCTCAAGGATCCCATGATGCTGTTCCCACCAGTCGGCATGAAGATTCTGATGTTGGCATTGAAAAGCTACCGGAGAATGTTGCCCCTGCTGCTAGTGTTGTTGCTTCCCCTGTCTATCTAGTGTCCAATGATGTTCCGGAAGTATCGATAGTGGAGCCTCATGTAGTTGAAGTATCTAAGGAAGCTGCTGTTGACCAGACTGTTGTAAATCGAGAGAATGCTGATGTTGCTGCAGAAGGAAAGTCTAGTGAGGTTGTGGTGGATTCGTCGCAACCTATGCAAGAAAATATTTTGCTCAGTTCTGAAGAACAGCAGCCTGAAGACTCTGACACTAAAGGCAAGAGATTTTTTTTAACGGTGCAGTTTGATGTTTTTCTCATTCATGTTGTTTAATTACTATGGTATCTGTATTAGATGTTTAATGATAAGTGAAACTTTGATCTTTTGTCTATAATTTTCAAAATAGCTAGCAGAATTCCCTTATCTTAATATTTAAACTTCATTGTTTGTATAAGTGAACTTCATCTTTTTTTATTACAGATGATGAACTCCCTGTTGTGACACCGTCGAGCATTGATCCAGCTCTTCTGAAAAGATACAATGAGTTGTACGTTGTTGTTACAAGGGCTCGGAAGGACAAGAAGAAGAAGTATGGTTTTTTAGAAATTGTTTTGTTCATATGTATTATCTAATTTTTGTATTTACCCGTTTTTATTTGTTGTTATTTTTTTAGTATCTTATGTTTGAGTTTTTCATGAAAAATTCAGGGACATGATTGCTTTTAAAACTGAGATGGGTGATATTAGCATTGGCGAAGTTGGTCAATCCTTTTGGGATAAAGGGATGCTCACTACAAGGCTTGTAGATCTTGGGGTTTCTTTGCTGGTAGATAAGTTTAAGAGATCTCCGACAATGGTTGTCCTGTACCATATTTGTGTAAGAATGCAGAACTTTTTGTTTTATTTTTTTCATTTTCTTTTCTGATTTCGTGCGACGACTTGTTTTGCTTATTTGATTTTTGGTTTTGATTTGCAGACAAATATTTGGAATGGTGGTACTGTAGGCAGGAGTGTTAAAATGATGTTCTCTTCAAAAGCCGAGGAGCGTGTTGATAAAAAGGATATGGTGAGAGACGTTTTATGTGTATTTTGCCTGTTTTGTTTTTATAGCGTTCTATTTTTTCTTGTTATAATAATTTTATTTATTTATTCATGCTTCCAACATGTCCTTTTTGCAACTTTTGATCCGCCAGATACGAGGGGTGGTGTTGGTCATTATTGTGTAGTTGCGTTAAATGTGAAAGAAAGACAGTTTGAATTTCTTGACTCGCTCAACAAACCTGGCAGCCCTGATGCGGTCAGGGTTTTTAGGAGGATGGTTAAAAATATCAAGCGTGCATGGAAAGAAGGTATCTTGAGTTCTGATGAGCCGCTAAATCCTCCCACACTTGATGGATTTGTGTTGAAACATGTCATTGTCCCATTGCAGCCAAATGGGTGCGTTCTTTACAGCCCTTCTGTGTCATACCGTTCAAGTTTTTTTTTCACTTATTTTTTGTGAAACTGATGTTTTTATTCTTTTTATTGCAGGCATGATTGTGGATTCTATATGTTTCAATTCTTGTAGACATGGGATGGTGTTCGAGTTGCTAAGTTTGGGGTGGAGCACATTGGCTACATCAGAAAGGCCATGCTCTATAGCTGGCTAACATCGAGGAAGTGTTGCCTTGATTTAACATCACTTCTAATTTTTGCAGATAAAGGTTGTTTTATTGAACTTCTTTATCCTCGCTTTATTTTATTTTTGACTACTGCTTGGTTCCGCTTCTTTATGGGCAAGTGGGCTGCATTGTTATTTATATGTGGGCTGCATTGCTGTATATAAGTGTGGGCTGCATTGCTATAGAGAAGTGGGCTGCATTGTTCTTTTATATGTGGGCTGCATTGCTGTATACAAGTGCGGGCTGCATTGTTGTAGAGAAGTGGGCTGCATTGTTATTTATATGTGGGCTGCATTGCTGTATACAAGTGCGGGCTGCATTGCTGTAGAGAAGTGGGCTGCATTGTTCTTTTACATGTGGGCTGCATTGCTGTATACAAGTGCGGGCTGCATTGCTGTAGATAAGTGGATTGCATTGTTATTTATATGTGGGCTGCATTGCTGTATACAAGTGCGGGCTGCATTGCTGTATACAACAGTGGGCTGCATTCTATTTTTTCTCTATACATGTTTTTTGGTTTTTGTGTTTTGTACTGAGTGCTTCCATGTTTTTTCTGCACGTTTTTAGGTTTTGATTGGGGGCTTCATGAAGGATGTACGTCACTGTTTGAGTCCCAGGGTTCTGATGTGGTTATGGAGGATTGTGTCATTGAAATATCTCCAGATAATTCTGGTTTGAACACAAATGTGGCGTCTGGAACTGATGGTGGAAGTGTCTCTCGACCTAGCTCTCCACACGATGTATATGATGTTGATGATGATGATTTTGTTACACCGTGTGCACGTGCAACTAGGACTAGGAGTGCAGCAATTAATCGTCCTCATTTGGATGAGGTTGAAGTATTTTCGAACAAGAGGGCAGGTGAGAGGGCTTTTAAGTTGAGATGCTCTATAGAGAAATTGAAGCCTCCGAGGTTCAGATGTATGGATGAGGCGATTAAAATAAAGGATCTTGTTCTCAGCAAAGATTTTGTAACCAAATACCGCGAGTAAGTTTTTTATGTGATGCGTGTGCCCTTTCATGCTTTTTGTGTGTTTTGATTTTAATTCTAATTTTATTGATCCCATCTGTGTATGTTTACTGCAGGAACACGTTCTTTATGGTGCATGGTCCTTTTGGTGATGTCGATACTTACAATATTGACTATATCTATGATACATTTGGCAAAGGAGATTTAATGGATTCGTATATCATGGATTTTGTCATCAAGTACTGTAAGCAAGACCCTGAATTGGGTTTAGCTTATCAATCCGGTGAACGTTTGCTACTTTCACCTTTATTTATCACGGTAAACGTTTGCTGTCATTCTTTCCTACTGCACTGGGCTTTTTCATGTCCATGCCTGCTTGCATTGTTTATTCTTTTTTTTCATGTCCTTTTTTTGTTCTTTTTTGTGTGCAGTACGTTCTTCAAATGGAAACCTCTGTGACGAGAGATAATGACGGAAATCCTGTGTTGCCAGTTGTGCATAGCTCGTTTATTTTAGAAGATGCAGTTAAGCAGTTCAAAATTTTTGTGAACAACGGCGCAAACCTGTTGGATGCAAAACTGGTAAATTCATTGTTTTTTGTCATTTATTTTTCCTGGTTTGTTGCATTTCTTTTTATAGTTATTTTTGGAACAGTGGTCCTGGTGGTACGTGTCGAAAGAACTTTTGATTTCATTTTTTTATGCGAACAGATTATGATGCCGCGATTCAAGGATGGTCATTATTCCTTATACACGATGAACTAGCATCGCCAGACCCTTGATATCCATGACAGTAGGAAGTACACTGGCCATCCTGATGTCCCGACAAGGTGGCGTAGAACTGACTACCACGCAGATTGCATTGAAGTGGTATGTTATTTTTTCTTTGCCAAGCGTAAAGCTTTTCTTTGTGTTTCCCCACTGTATTTTTTATAAACTGCAATTGTTTATGTAGTGAACTTCAACATGCGCAACAGAACTGCATTTTTCTCACACGTGCACTTAAAAGAGGGATTGTTTTAGATGTTTGAGAACAACTTTTTTTGGGGTTCGTTTGAATATCAACTTTTTGATCCGTGATGTGTGTTATTCTTACCTTGTGCTTCTTTTTTTGCCAGATGAGGAGGATGACTCAGCTGCTGAAGGCGATTTATGGCGAAAAAATGTATAAATCGAGGAACCTTCCTGACTGGGTTAAATTGGCAGAGAAGCCATCTTACCCGGTTGTGCCAGCGCAGGGAGCAAATGAGTGCGGAATCTATGTTCTGAGGATGACGCAGTTGTATGACGGCCAACGTCTAGTTGAGAAAATTTTGAAATCCGACGTAACAGCTTCTCTGTTTTCTTTTTACTTTTTTGTTCTTTATGACAACCTTTTTTTAATCACTTGTTTGCATTTGTTTTCTTTTTTTTCAGCCTACTGCTGAAGATTGGAAGGCGGAGTACATGCTCCAGCTGCTGTTCAATCCTTTGAACATGTTGTGTTATGAAGACATGCCGCTTGAGTTACGTGAACTGATTGCGGACCTCAGGCTCACTTCCCTGTCGCAATCACAGACGCAGTCGCAGACGTAGTAACAGTCATTTGGGGCACTGTTTTTCTACTGGGTGCAAAAGGCTGTGCGTGGACAATAGCTAGGTTTTGATGTTGTGTTTGTGTGTGCTGACTAAGGTAGACAATGTATGAAAAAGACTTTTTTTGTCGTTGTGTTTCTTCTTGTTCGTTTATGCAGCAGTGCATGTGGATGATTTTGTATATGTATGTGTATTTTATATCAATAACTGATACAATATATATAAGTGTATAATTTTATTTTTTGTTGACGACCATGGTCTATGCGAACTGGCATTTTTGTCACGCTTTATATGTATGATATGTGTTCAATAAACTGTATCGCATTTGATGCCGAACTTCTTTGTCCAATATAAGAGAACTGCATTTTTTGGCATTCAAGCAAAGTGCTGCACGTGTGTGCATGCCGAAGATGCATTGCTTTATGACACCGAACTGCTTTTTTTTGCCAAAACCTAAAAAACGCATTGCTTTTAGCCTATAGTTGCGTTTTGTAGTTGGTTTTTTTATTTGTTTGTACGTTAAGGTACATGGGGGGGTTGGCCCCCCCCCCAATTTTTTTAGCTGTCTATATATTTTTTGTATTGTTCTTGTACGCACTGCGTGCGTTAGCACGAGGCCGAGTACGGGGTGGGGAGGGGGCGCGAGGACAACCAAGCGCACTGTAGGTGTATACATTTTTGCACTGCGTGGATCCTCCTTTTGCCAAAAAGTTGTGACTGCCTACGCCAATGCTGCCAAAGTGCTTCTCTTTTGCTTTTTTATCATGTACTGCGCTTCATCCACACGTATAGTGAACTTCCTGGTACGAATTTGGAGAACTGCACACATAAAATGGTGTCTGGATTATAATTTTTTAGAGTATTATTTTTTAATGATCTGCGGTTTTGTTCATGGGAATTGCTGCAGTCAAAGTACACCTTCTTTTTTCGTTCCTTTTTCTTTGGTAACATAAGCCTTTATTGATTGTCCTTTATTCTTGGGAACATAATTTCCATTAAGTCCCCTTTAATTTTCAGTTTTGACCTTTTTGCATTCCTCTTATATAAATGAAGGCTAACTTATCCCCTTCCTTTGCATTTCATTTTTGCGCTAGCCGCAAGTTCTCTCCTTTCTCCAGCGTATTATTATTTTTTTGCTTTTCTAGATTTTTGTTGCGATGGCTCTAGGCCCCTGTGCGTATCTCTTCTGCTGCGGCCATGGTTGTGGTGTGCCGACGGACTGCGATTGTTCAGCTTGCTCGCAAGGCCCGTCGTGCTCGTCGTGGTGGGAAGGTGTTGTGCCGAACTGGGCGAGCCGAGCAGCTTCCATATGGTACAGTATTCATGGAAGGATTGGATATGGGCCAGATCAATGTTTCTGCGTTCTATTCTGCCTTGATTCGGCGTGGCCTTGGCTGCACGAGTCCTTTTGTCCATCAGCTTACGCCAACAGATGTGGAGACTCACTACAAGATGATATGATTCTTTAGATATGATTTTTTTTCTTTGTGTTTTTTTGTATAATTCCATTGCATTCTGAACTTGCAGTATTTTAGGAACGCACTTTTTTCTTTGTTTTTTGAAGTGTACTGCAATGTGTTCTTATTTCTTGTTTTTATTTTTATGCTTGCGTGCATGTAGCTTATGTTTTAGTTTACATGGTTACAATATGTGAACTGCTTATATATTAGCTGAGCACTACATATTTCCACATTTTCCCAATTTTTTCGATGTGTACTACATGTCGCTAGTCTATAGTACTACATGATAGTTCAAAGCGTACTGCATTTTTGCAAGTTCCGTACTGTATATTGAAATGCGTTTATATGTACTACTCGTTGGACTGTTGTGCACTTCATCTATCTCTGTGCACAGTATGAGAATTGTACTGCTAGTTTCGTTCTTAAATAGTTTTATTATTTTTTAACGAAAATCCCTAAACGAGTTCTTATGTATGTCCAGCTCAAGAAGAAAGGAATTCTTCAAGTTGTTCTTGGTAATGGATACCTTCAACCAGCCAAGTACACTATAGGCGTTGACGGGCGGCTGTGTTTGCACAAAGGGTGGAAGGAATTTGTCATTGATAGTGGCCTGAAGTCTGAGCAAGTTGTTGTCCTCAACTTCTTTGAACTCGAGGATCGTACGGTTAGAATCACGTTTGACGTGATTGGCTAAGGTTATGAGGTTGATTTGTAATAAGTACTTTTGCATGTTGAACGCTTCATCTTTTTTGTTGTGTTTTGTAACAAGCACTTTTGTGATCTGAACCACTTCAATTATTATTCAGTGGGAAATTTGTGTTTACATGGTTACAATATGTGAACTGCTTATATGTTAGGTGAGCACTACATGTTTCCACATTTTTTCCCAATTTGTATGGTGTGTACTACATGTAGTTAGTCTATAGTATTGCATGATAGTTCGAAGCGTACTGCATATTTGCAAGTTCCATACTGCATATTGAAATGCATTTTATATGCACTACTCGTTGGACTGCAGCGAGCTAATAGCATTTTTACATGGTTTTTGAATCAAAATGTGTCAATGTTTTAATCAAGACTGCTATATATATATATGGTATACTCTATATACCATTTTCTCTTTTACATGGTTTAGTTGAATAACTCATAGTCAACGAGAAATTTGTTTTTACACAAAATTTAAACTGATACATAAGTCATAGATAAGCAAACTGCTATGCATACGATTAATTTATTGTCTGTTCATCTATTTGGTCGTTAACCTGCTGCTTCTGCGCGGTGACTGGAGCGTGTCTAACGTCGCACTTTCTTTTGTTTTCCATGGCGGTGTTGCTGGTTCTTGTCTCTGCACCTTTGTGTTTGTAGCCCCTCGCGTGCTGGTTGATGGCTGTTTTGTTTTTCCAGCGCTGTGGACTGCATTCTTCTTTGCTCCCCGCGTGCTGGTTGATGGCTGCTTTGGTTTTCCAGTGCTGTGAACTGCATCCTTGTTTGATCCCCGCATGCTGGTTGATGGTGGTTTTTGTCTTCCAGTGCTGTGAACCGCATCCTTCTTTGCTCCTACCTTGTTTTTTGAAAGTGGTGTTGTTCTCGGTTTTTTCTGTACAGCAGCATTTCCTTGTGGTGGTCTTGTTGACACTGTTTCTTCATGTTCTTCGTCCTCTTCACTCTCTCCAGTCTCTTCACTCTCTTCTTCCTCTTCATCATCTTCATCATTTGTTTCTTCATACGCCACTGTTTCTTCAGTTTCTTCACGTTCTTCGTCCTCTTCACTCCCTTCTTCTTCCTCCTCTTCTCCATCTGCTTCTTCATAAGCTATTTCTTCTTCAGTTCTGTCATCATCTTCTTTTTTGATCTCACCTTCTTCGTCTTCCTCATTTTCTGATCTTTTTCTTTTTCTTTTGGGGCAGGTTCTTGAATTGTGTCTCTTCCTCTTTTTGTAGATGCTACAACGTCTCGGTTTCATCCATTTCTTAGTGTTGTGAGTGGAATTTCTGTTTTGTTGTGTATCTCCATGTCCTTGTTTTTCTTGTTCATTTCTTTTTGTACACGTCCTGGAATTGTGGCCGCTGATTTCATTACATGTCTTGCACCTTCTTATTCCCAGTGGGTGACCATCACTATCCAGCTCAGGCTGTGGCTTACTGTTTTTGTCATCATTTTTCTCCTTGCATGCCACCTTTTTCTGGGTTGCATCTCCCCCTTTCTTCCTTCCTCTTGTGTTTGAAACAGGAGGTGGAAGAATTGTTTCTTTTTTGATAGCACCAGTTCCGATGTGTTCAGTATTTTCTACTTGCTCGGCATTATTGTCATGCTGGGATTTCTCTGCTTGCTTTAGTTTTGCTGCTTCTTGTTCTTCGTTGAGCATGTCAACTTCCTCTATCAGTGCCCTCATACCAGACAACGCTCTGTGGCACCCAGCGTCGAACCTTGTCGCTCTGTTTGCAAGGTCCATTGCTGTTTCTGTCAGCAATTTTCTACGGCAAAAAAACGAGGTTCCATCTGGTGCTGTTTGTTCGTAGTCTCTTCTGTCAAACGTTGCATCTGATCTTGCATTACGGGTGTATCTTTTCATGATGTACACCTCAGGAATGTTGAGTACTCTCAAATGAGAAAGCATGCATAAGACATGGACGCAAAAGAGGCCTGCAGACAAACACATGATTTTTTTTGTTCTGTAAGTGAACTGCATGAAATTAGTAAACATATATTTTTTTCATTATTTGTTCATTTTTTAAAGAAGTGAACTTCATTTAGTTTTGTGAATTACACATGCATATGTACTTTTAAAGTTCAGTAAGTTAGCTTTCGTGCATGACTATGAGAATCTAGAATTTTTTTTGTTAGGAGTCTCACCTGCGTGTGTCCAGAGTTTGCACTCACATTCGTAGACACCTTTCTCTTCATCGGCGACCACTTGGAAATTATGCGTTGCCCAGTCAAATGCATCCGATCTATTGTAGTGGTGTACCAGATACTTTGTCGGGTTCTCAGGGCACCGTTCTGCTCTGAATACAGTGCTACGGTAGAGTGTTTCTCTGAAATCTGCAAACACTGCCCTTGTATACACTTTTGATAGCTGAACTTCGAAGCCATACTTTGTTGTTGTTTTTACCTCTGACTGCATGATCACAAATGCACTGTTACGATCCAGAGAAATGAAAAAATTGTTTGTTTTTGTAGTCATATTTTTAAGCAGTTTTTGATTAACATTTTGTTTACCTCATTTGCTACTGTCTCTGCGTGCTCGACGGCCTTCCTGGTCTGAATGCACTTGTCCACCTGCTGAGCAAACAGATGGAGATCATGCTTCTCCCTGACAAAAATTTTCTTCAATATGCGGTTCATGCTCTCGCTTCTCTGTGTGGAAGTCATCCGAGCACAGAAAATTTCCTTGTAATAAGTTGAGATCCACTCGTGCCTGTCATCCCACAGTGAATTCATCACTTTGTCATCTTGCAAGTTGTACCTCTGAATGAGGTTCTTCCATGCTCGTTCAAATACTGACGGCATTAGTGGGTGGTTTAGCACTGCATTGAGTTCGTCCTTGAGCTTCTCGTGCGCCTTATATAGCAAGGCGAGGTGGTCATTGTACTTCTTCATGATATGCCACCGACATAGCTTATGCAGAGTTTGTGGGAGGATAGTTTTTAATGCTGCCTTCATCGAAGAACACTGGTCTGAGAAGAGACAAACAATGTTTTTTTTATTAAGTTGTTTGTGTGTTTGCAAGATAGATGGAAGAAATATAAGTGCACAAAACAAAACAAAACGTAAGTATGCAGGTGTTTTTATTATTTTGTACCTGTGAGCATGCAGATTGGCGGCTTGTTGTTCATACACCTCAGAAAGGTTTTGAAAACCCACTCAAATGATGGTATTGTTTCATCTCGCACGAGTGCAACGGCAAATATGGTGCTCTGTAGATGAAGGTTCACCCCCACAAACACTCCTAGCGGCATGTGGAATTTGTTAGTTTTATACGTCATGTCAAATGTAACGCAGTCTCCAAAATCTTCATACGATCCTCTGCAACTTGCGTTCGCCCAAAAGAAGTTTCTTACACGGTTATCTGCATCAACGTCATAATCATAGAAGAACTCTGGGTTTATCTTTTGCATTTTCTCGAAGAAATTCAGAAGTTTCTTGACATCATCTTCAGACTCTTCTCCGGCAAACTTCTGTTTCCTGCATTTTCAGAGACAATGCAAACTTATCTCACCAAACAGGGAATAATTACAGACAGAATGCTTCAAGAGATATGCTCTGTTACGTGCTTACCTGTTTACCCAGTCGCGGCTAGTATGTCCCATGTACTGCAGACCATCGGACATATGCGACAGCGTCAACATCATCTGAGCATGTGTGTGGTTGTCCAGTTACATGTCTTTCACTAACTGGTCTATCAAAGGATCGTCTTTTTTGTGCGATTGCATGTGCAAAAGCATCCTGGGGCTTTCCAGCATCTTGTGATTGTGGTTGAGTTGAACCATTTCTATCACAAATTTGCCATCCTTCCTTTTTTTTGACTCTAATCTTTGCATTGCAGCCAATCCTTTTTGATGTCTTCTGACGTACCCGGTGATAATCTGACACAGCCTGCTTGTGGACCCCTTCTCTTGAGCAGACAATCTAGGCATTTGTCCTGTGTTTTGCCCTCTTGCGTATACCAAACCCTGCACATCTTGCATAATTGTTGTAAAAGTCCCATGCCTTGTCGTACATGGTGAATTTCATTCCAGCAGCAGGTACGAGGTTCAGCGACATGTTTTTATCCTGCATTAATTGAAATGCTATATGAGAAAATTTGTTCTGTTCTATTTTTTGAATACGAGGAGTGCATACGAGTTTAATAAAGCATTTGCAATGTTCCCAGCCAAAGCTCACAAGAAATATCAGTGTACACTGCAATGTTATCTGAATGGACTGCAACTATTTATTTTTTTCAGACCATAAACTTACATGTGTGTAGAGTCGTTCACCTGATGGTGTTTGCAGCTCGCCGGGTTGTATTGGACATGTCGGGGTTATAGCAGATGTGTGTAGTTGAGGATCTCGCGGCGGTAACAGTGAGGAGGATTTGTACCTGTTGTTTACTTTTGACCGAGGCACCATTGGTGGCCGCAGCGTCGAAGTTGATGCAGCAGGTCTGGTTGGAGCTCTGTTTTTCGGTGCAGCAGGTGGACGCTGAGCTCTGTTTTGGGGTGCGGCAGGTGGACGTGGTGGTAATCTAGTGTTGTGACGATGTCTCGGTGGATTGGTTTGAAAATTTTGGAGTAGTGGCACATCATCATAGACATAATCATCATCTGCTGCAACATCGTGTTCAACTGCGTCATCATTGTCTGTTCGGACATGCTTTCCAAACATAGTGAACTCGTGCTTATACTCTGGGTTGAGAACTGTTATCGGCTCATCTTCATCGTCATCGTCTTCATCATCGCGTTGGTGAGTTCCTTCCCAGACGAATGTGACATCATCATCATCTTCAACTACATCTTTGTCATGTGAAAAATCTTCTTGTGGAGAGTACTGCACCCTGTTTGTCGTCGTGAAGAATCCACGAGGAATCTCAGGGGTAACCCAGCCAGTATCTCTTTCAGAAGAATATCCACTCTTCTAAAAGTTGTTGTTCTCAGTACTGTCAATTATGCGTGGCATTTTGTATCTGCTGAACGTCATATCCTGCACACAAAATGACTGAGCTGCATTGTCAGGTTAAATGAACTGAATCATGCGAACTGCAATGTGTTCAAAATGGTACTGCCGAAGCATTGCATGGTGACTGCATCACCCCGCAAGGTGAACTGAAGCAACCGCATTGCATCATTATCTGTAATGAACCTATACCAGCGTACTGCATTTTCCCCCACAACAAACTGAAGCAACCGCACTGCATAGGTTTTGTACTGCATAATCGCGCGTTCTACTGCTTGTACTACTTTGTCTATGATAACTACACTGAGATGGTTGAGGAAGTGTACTGCTTACCTCGTGATGCAGTGATTCCTTGCGTTTACAGGAGGAAGTTCCCTTCTCGTCCGCCTGCACAACTTCCACGCTCGCCCGTGCAGTCCACTTGCCCTTCAGAAGTTCATGGGCGGTCTGGACGTTGCTCAAGGTGAACGGGGAAGGAGGATTTGCTCTGAAGGTCGATGCAGACTTATTCCAAGAAGCTATCGTGGATGAAGCAACCTTGCGCACACTCCTCCTTGCTCGAATTGGTTTGATGTCGAGGCAGCACCAATCCACATCTGATGAAGTACAGCTAATTGCAGGCCCGGAGGAGTTCGGTGGCGGCGCTACCGAGCTGCTGCCGTGGAAGAAGGCTGATAGGCTGGTGTTGCACGGTGCCTGCCGCGGAAGAAGGCCGAGAGGCAATGGGCGGTGTCGCTGCCTGGCCGCCGCCGCGGAAGAAGGCTGGGAGGGGAGGGGCGGCATCGCTGCCGGCCACTGCCGCGGAAGAAGGCCAGGAGGGGAAGGGCGGCGTCGCTCCCAGGCCGCCACCGCGGGAGAAAGCGGGGAGGGGAGGGGCGGCATCGCTCCCAGGCCGCCGCCACGGAAGAAGGCCGGGAGGGGAGGGGCGGCGTCGCTGCCGGCCGCTGCCACGGAAGAAGGCCGGGAGGGGAAGGGTGGCGTCGCTCCCAGGCCACCGCCACGGGAGAAAGCAAGGAGGGGAGGGGCGGCGGCGCGATCTTGGTGGTGTGCAGAATAAGGCATTTTGGTGTGCAGAATAAGGTCTTAAGGGGTGTTATCATAATAGACCCACCGTATATATATATATATATATATCATCAACTTACTACAGTCAGTATAACATACCATTTCATGTTGATCGACCATGGTACTTGTCAGGCGGGTCACTAATGGCACCCCGACAAAGTCATCACGTGGTGGAATTATGTCCCATAGGTTGTGCACCTCCTCCTCGCTCATCCTCATTCTTTGAGCTACGATGGCTTCTTGAAGTGGGTTCTCATCATCTTCATCATCTTCGTCATCTTCATCATCTTCGTCATCTTCATCATCTTCCACCAGGTTAAGATAAATGACAGCCAGCTTGGGTCTTTCTGCTCTGAAGGAGAACCTGATCAACTCACCACCAGTAAGACGCATGTGGGCGATGAAACGGGCCCATCCATCTCCTCCAATCTGCGACATATTGCTTCCTTTCTCGACCTCCATAGTGTATGGCCCCCCAGGAGCCTCAAATGTCACAGTGTCTCCTGTCAGCTTGTTGAATTTCAACCTCACATTGCATTGGACGATCTGTGTAAAAATAGCAAAATGACACAATGCAGTAATGTCAACACTAAAAATAAAATAGTTGTTACATTTCATCTAATTTCTTACCGCCGCATGACGAAAACTCGGCTGGAAGTAGATGCCGAACAGCTTGCCAGTTGCAAGGCTGCTGGCGCACCTTGACTTGCACAGTCGACATAGTGGTGGTGGTGGCGGTGCCATTTTCCTAAAGCAATATGAGCAAAGTATTAACGATCCACTTCACAGGAAAGAAAAACAGTAGCATGTGATTTTAACTAAATTGGCACCTACATTTTGCCAAAAAATAACTTATTAAAAAAACATCTACATATCCATGTACAGAAAAAATAACAATAAAATGGTGCATACTAAATCAACTAGCCTACTAAATCAACTAAATCAACTAGCCTACTAAATCAACTAAATCAAAATGTTCTAAATCAACTAAATCAACTAGCCTACTAAATCTACTAAATCAAAATGTTCTAAATCAACTAAATCAACAAGCCTACTAAATCAACTAAATCAAAATGTTGCATATGAACTAGCCTACTAAATCAAAATGTAGCAGGGAGGAGGGAGAAGGAGGGGCGACTCGAGGAGGGAGAAGAGAGTAGGACGGAGGAGGAAGGCGGAGCGAGGAGGGGCCGGCCGGCGGCGAGTCGAGGGAGGACGGAGGAGGAGGGCGGTACCGAGTCCAGCAAGGAGGAGGAGTTGACGGCGGCACAGAGGGAAGAGGGGTAGGCGACGGCGGCTGGCCGGGGCGACGGCGGCTGGTCGGGGCGACGGCGGCCGGCAGGGGAGGACCAGCACGCGGGGGGAGGGGGGGTTGAGGGGGAGTGAGTCTGAGTGTGAGTGTGGATCGTGGAGAGGAGCGTACGTGGGGGTGGAGATAGCTAGTTTTAGTAGTAGCGCTCTAAAGGCAAAGGCGCTACTGCTGAACTACCTATCAGTAGCGCGGTCCCAGTAAACGCGTTGCTGCTAGAACTAGCTTCGCGGCGGGGTCGTGGGAATTATAGCAGTAGCACGGCTTAGAGGAGGCGCGCTGCTGATATGTCTATTTCAGCAGCGCGCTATTGCTACATTGCAGCAGCGCCTTATTTTAAAACTCGCTGCTGGTAAGATCCCGTGTATAAGCTTTTCCCTAGTAGTGCTTCTCTGCCCCTTCTCCTCCCCATTGATCTGATTTTCCCCTGATTCCTCTATCCTCTTTTTTCTTTTTGTGATTTGACTAATCCGGCTACTTTAGTGCTCCAGTTTTTATTTGCAGGTGGTAATCTTGCTGCAAGTTCCTTCATTTTTTTAGAAAAGGAGGATGACCCCCGGCCTCTGCATCTGTGAGATGCATGCGGCCACTTTATTGATTATTCTCGAGGACCTTACAAAGTGTTACAAACAATATGCCTGAATCCGCTGTCTAGGCAACATATGCCACTACTCCTATCCAAATGATGAAGGGTGCTAGCTGGGCCACTACCCAGACCACTCACCTAAACCGAACATCAATAGCCGGAATCCCCAGCCTAGCCACATACCGGGTCTGGGGCATAAACCAGTCTGACGCACTCACAAGTGTCATCGCCGCCATCTTCCACTGGTCTGTCTTCAGAGCAGATTGAAGTTCCAACCTTGGCAGGTTCCTCTGCCATCGACGCCACCATGACGCCAAATGACGACCACCACGTACGCTAGTCCATCTCCAAGCAGAAGGAGCGCTACCACAAGCTGAAGATCGGCGGTAGAAAAGATGAAACGCTGCACACATTGCCGCCGCCAAACACCTCACACGCACCACAAAGCGCCCACCGTGCTTTCGGGAACCCCAGGCGACGCCTTCAAGAAGGAGCACGATGAAGGTACGAAGACGTCGCCCGCAAGGGGAACTAGAGCTTTCGCCCAAATGAATAGCACAGTGAGAGACGGGATAGGACCTCGACAAGGCCTCCAAGAAGGGAACTGACGCGCAGAAAGGTGCTGCCATTGTCGTGGCCTCCACCGATGGCCAAGGGTTTCCCCTAATCCCGCCCCCGTCCCATCCACCTGGCCAAAGACCTGGCCAGGGGAGCGCACGCAGTCGAAGAAGGCCTTGGACTCCATCAAAGCAGGCACGCTGGATGACGGGGCACCCCGACCCACCGCAGTAGACGTCCACTGAGACCTCGCCGCCCGCACGGCGGAAGTCACGGACCACCAGCTCCCACGACCATTGTCCAACGAGAGGCAACGCCGTCCACACCGCTCGAGGCCGCCGCCCCGGCATCCACCCACCACGCACATCCCGTCAAAACACAGAGAACGACCCACACGGCCGCCACCAGGGAGACCACACCGTGAACACCCAAGCCGGGCAACGAGGCAGGGCTGCGCCGGCCAGATCTGAGCAGATCCGGCGATTCCCAGCCCACCAGCCGCCAGAGAGGAGCCGGCCCCGATCCAGGGTAGAGCCGGCCTGATCTGGCAGTCGGACCTTCCCAGGAGTCCCCCGCACCGGAACGAGAGGGGGGCAAGCCGACAGCTCAGGCGACCAACGGCCGCCACAGAGGGCTGGTGTCGGCGGCCACCAGGATCTAGAGAAGTGGGCGGCGGCATCTGATGCGGGGTGGGGCGGTCACCAATGTCGAGGCGGGTGCATGGGGAATCCCCGCCGCCGCCTACCACCACGAGGGTGGCTGCCGGCGGCGGCGGGGGAGGAGGAGGGAGGTGGGGGGAACCGGCGGCCTGCTAGGGCAAGTTCCTTCATGTGTGTCTTTCTCTCTAGGGAAGCTGCCTCGAGAGGAGGCAGAAGAGACCTTGGAAATCGAGCATCTTGGCAAAGCGATGCCCCCATCCCATTCCCCTTTCTTTCTTAGTGTGTTTCTCCATGGACAACAGCGCCACGGACAGTTCCACCATTTAACCCTAGGTGAACTCTCATTTATGTCAGAAGCACACTCTTCCTTGATCTGATTTTCTTCAGGATGTGACTATTTATGTATTTTTTTTCTTTATGCACTCATTACCCTTGATTAAGTTCAAAAGTTGTGACAGCAGTTGGCCAAATTAGTAAGTCAATTTGATTCACATGCTTTGGAAAAAAACTGTGCACATGAATCATATTATATTTTGGTTGTTCAATACCTGAAACACTTAGTGAATAGCATTAATAATCCCTTTATTGTAATGTGTAGCTTTGCGGATGAGAATCGAGGTATAGATCTGTACTATGCTATCTGGTTTTATGATTTTATTCTTGAAAATGGTGCAAAATAACGAGCACCAGTCATTATTTTGTCGCACTGAAGCTCTGGGTTTGGCTCGTTGCTTGGGATATGAGTTTCTGACTATGTAGAAGAAATATAGAAGAGAATTAGGCTTGACTAGATATACATATTATATTCCCTGCATTGCCTTTCTTTAAATAATTAATTATACAACATTGTGATGGGATCATGGGAATATTGAGTTCACCAAATCATGATTTACGGGGCTGAACTAATTTGAAATGATTAATTTTTGCGAAGGAATTTTCGTGATGATGTGTAGTCTGGCAATGTCTGATCTGATGTTCAACAATCCACTGCTTATTTCTTCATCATGGTGCTTCAGTTTCTTGGTAGCTAACGGTATCGGGGTTTTTTTTGCAGTGTATGGCTGTTGTTGCCAATGGTGAACTCATTATTCTAGGCAATCCATGTCTCCGGTGAGGAGATCTAGGATGTGGCAGTGCGAACTACACAAGGTAGGTGACCTTGACTAGCGTTGTGTTCTTGTGTGTTCATTTGGAATATATGATGATATGTTTTCCATCATGTCTCGCACTAATGAGCCACCAGCAAAATAAAAAATACCATACTGATGATGACGTGATCTTCCAGTATTCTTAACTAAGACTAACCACACCTTTTGTTTATGCCATCGTACATGATGCTGATCTTCCAATAGTCTTAATAACTAAGCCTAAGCAGGGTGCAGTAGACTCAAGGCAGGGCAATTAGTTGATTGACTTGTATATTTTTTCACTGAGAAACACCTAGAAAGGATGCTGGTGCAGTACTGTCAAGGATTTCCAGCCGCAGAATGTCAGATCTTGGTTCATCCAACTTCATGAAACTGATATGGTTCGCCGATGATGGGATGATCGATAGTGATCAGCAAGCGAATCCTGGTAATCATCGGCGCTTCTCTCCCATAGACCATCCTGATTGTTTGAATGAAGTAAGGCTTTCATGTCTTCTTTTACCTGTTTGATATGTTCTTGCACTAATTTTGATTAGTGTGCTATTAGATTTCTACAACTGGAACAAAGTGTATGTGCGCTACTGTGACGTGGCTTTGTTTTTTGGGGATGAGGAAGGTCAAGCACAGGTGATTATTTTGAATCCAGGGACATTGTCCTTATTTTTGTTGATATAATGTTCTTTTGGTAATGATGTAGGATGGAAGTACACATTACTTCATAGGGTTGTGCATCTATGAAGTGGTTATTGATAAGCTCATGGAAAAGGGACTTGCCAATTCTACACAAGTCATGCCAAATTTATTGAGTTCAGATTGTATTTCTACACATTTCAGACCCTCTTTACACTGTTCTAACTGGTGGTCTAGCAGCGATACTGCACTGAAATGATTTTAGTGCAAGATTTTCTTAGGATGTTTCAACTAAATGCCTTGCTGATGCGGGATTTTTTCTTGACGTGTAAGAATCTTGAAAGTAGATGTAATCCACTAGCATGGTACGAGAACAAATGTAGTATCACTTTTTGTTTGGCAAAAAGGATATATCTCGAGAAAGGTCCTTTTGGTTTGTCCATGATGGTGTCGTTCAGCTCCAGATTAGTTCTTGGACTTGCTTCAAACTTTAAAAACCATTCCTTGTATTATAATCAAGTCTTCTGATCACCTTCTTATCCTTTGTGTATTTATGTAAGTCATGATTACTATATCTAGCTTTGCGCATCAAACTCTGTTTTTTCATGTGTGGTTACTGGTTAGTCTGTGCCAACAATCACGAGAACAGTGCAAAATAAATCCGGATCATGTAATTTATGCCATTTTTTAGGCAGGGTGATTGGTACTAAAATTTGCATGAAATACAAGCTCCCTCCTTTTTTAAAATACCCATCAGAATATCAATGAACAAAATAAATAGATTCGATTATGTTTCACTTATGGGATAGATTGCTCCAGAAAGGGTTGTTCATTTTTAGGCTGAGAAGGGATGTATTGGTCAATGTGCATTGTTTATATGACATCCTCATCAGAATATTGACAATTCTTTTAAGTTGAGGTGGGTTGTATTAGTGAGTGTGTTAGTGTGTTAGTGTGTTAGATGATCACACCTTGGTGTTATTTCCTACTACATCTATGAACAGAAAACAATTGACTTCAAGTTAGTACAAACACTCGTCTGTTAGTAGTATGCTTTATGTTTTTACAGGAAGCATTCTGCGGAATTGAGCGCCATCATCTAGGCTAGCTGTTAATTTGGAAGTTAGGATATTCGCTTCCAGCCAAGCTCACCCTACCCGGTGGGGCGCATGGCGATGGTGCCTCCCTGCCCATCGCCCGTGCCATGTTTCATCCTTGTTGGTCATGACCGCGGCGAAGTAGACCGCCAGTGGCAATGATGATGTAAGCCAACCAAGCAATATGATTTTATCCTAAATATACATGAGCTCAATCCTTAGTTAAGCATTGCCATCCTAAGTTGTTTGCTTTGAAATTGTTTGACTTGATCTCATCTGATATCGCTTCCACTGATGAATTGACGAGATGTGAAATGTTGTTCGGCTTGTAATCTATACATATACATTTTGTTGTGCCTAGCAGTTAAATTAGAAGACATCTATGTGATTTGGTCCTTGCATCTTGTTATTAGTTATATATTCGTCCTTTACTACGGCAGTAGTATATGCATTCCCTAATCCCCCCCTTCGTTGTTTTGACAAAATTTCTATATTAAGCTGCAGTGTAGTTGTTGGTAATTATATTATTAATACTTAAGCACCTGATGGGCATATGCTCTTGCATAGAAGTTACGATAATGTAGGGAGTCAACATTCCTCTTGTGTGAGGATCTCCTAAAGTGAAGATGACACCTTCTTTCAATTAGAGCAGTAATACATTCATGACGTCTCCTGATGACTCCTATGGCATTATAACTTTGTTTTCTTATTAATCTTCTTGATCGGGGGTGCATATTGCAGCTTAATCAACAACACTACCTATTTGTTTCCCCGTACATCTCAAATATTGTTAGATCAACATTTAGGAAAATTTGGGCATATTTCGACCATCTGATACCCGTATATGACTATATGGCAGCAGTGTAGTATGTATGTTCAGTTTGGTCGAGGGCCATTTATTCTTAGCAGTTAATAACACTTAATTGGCACAGTTGTATGTTTTATGTTTTTATAGGAAGAATTGTGTGGAATTGAATGCCATTATGTAGGCTAGCTGTTAACTTTGGATGGAATAGTTATTATACAAGTGGTTAGCTTGCAGAATTAACATATGACTAGGAGCTAGGCTGAAGTTGGATCGCCTCTTCTTGGAAACTAATCAGCTATGCCATATCCAAGATTTGGAGATTAAACAAGGAGCTCGGCTGAGGTTTCACATGGATCTCCGTTAGCTTTGCCTTACCTGTGAGGATATGTTCTCTACTTTCTAAAACTACCTTCTTTTAGTTTGGAACAACTCACTATTTATGTCTGATCAATCATCAATGTCACAACCATGTTGCCTCTGTGTTAATATGAAGGTATCAGTGTCATTTTCCATGTTTGCTGGTCCAATCTCAGTTTCTAAGCAGCTCTGTTATATGCATGTGTAGTGCTCGGCACAGACTGCAGTTTGACTGCCATAGATGCAAACAAGAATGGCAGCATAATTGGCAACACACTATTACTTGTTTATATCAGCATAAACACGCTAAGTCTTCTATATTATATTCATCTGTTGGATTTCAGTTCCTGTAACTTACTTTCTCTCACATGTACTCCCAATAGAATATGATATATCTAAACACGTCCGTACCAAATTAGATGACTCGACGGCAGCCTACTTGTGACGCGCACAAGAACGCCTCAGGCGGCGCACCATGGGCGCGCCCCAACCGCTAGTTACAAGCATATATTCCTCCCTCATAATAATTTTCAGTAGCATCATGAATGAATTCAACAATATAACCAGCACCTAAAGCATTCTTTTCATGATCTACAAGCATAGAAATTTTATTACTCTCCACACAAGCAAAATTCTTCTCATGAATAATAGTGGGAGCAAACTCAACATAATAATTATCATGTGGGGCATAATCCAATTGAAAACTAAAATCATGATGACAAGTTTCATGGATATCATTATTCTTTATAGCATAGAAGTCATCACAATAATCATCATAGTTAGCAACTTTTTTCTCATAATCAATTGGAACTTCTTCCGAAATAGTGGATTCATCACAAAATAAAGTCACGACCTCTCCAAATCCACTTTCATCAATATAATCATCATAAATAGGAGGCATGCTTTCATCATAATAAATTTCCTCATCAAAACTTGGGGGACAAAAAATATCATCTTCATCAAACATAGCTTCCCCAAGCTTGTGGCTTTGCATATCATTAGCATCATTGATATTCAAGGAATTCATACTAACAACATTGCAATCATGCTCATCATTCAAATATTTAGTGCCAAACATTCTAATGCATTCTTCTTCTAACACTTTGGCACAATTTTCTTTTCCATCATACTCACGGAAGATATTCAAAAGATGAAGCATATGAGGCAAACTTAATTCCATTTTTTTGTAATTTTCTTTTATAAACTAAACTACTCATAAAACAAGAAACTAAAAGACTCGATTGCAAAGAGCTTGATAAACTAAAATAGTAATTTTCTTCTATAAACTAAACTAGTGATAAAACAAGAAACTAAACAAGAAACTGAACTAGTGATAAAACGGCGCCAGAAAAGAGCTTGATGTCTACTACACAACCTTCTTCTTGTAGACGTTGTTGGGCCTCCAAGTGCAGAGGTTTGTAAGACAGTAGCAAATTTACCTCAAGTGGATGACCTAAGGTTTATCAATCTGTGGGAGGCGTAGGATGAAGATGTTCTCTCTCAAGCAACCCTGCAACCAAATAACAAAGAGTCTCTTGTGTCCCCAACACACCCAATACAATGCTAAATTGTATAGGTGCACTAGTTCGGCGAAGAGATGGTGATACAAGTGCAATATGGATAGTAGATAAAGGTTTTTGTAATCTGAAATTATAAAAATAGCAAGGTAACTAATGATAAAAGTGAGCATAAATGGTATTGCAATGATAGGAAACAAGGCCTAGGGTTCATACTTTCACTAGTGCAAGTCCTCTCAACAATAATAACATAATTGGATCACATAACTATCCCTCAACATGCAACAAAGAGTCACTCCAAAGTCACTAATAGCGGAGAGCAAATGAAGAGATTATGGTAGGGTACGAAACCACCTCAAAGTTATTCTTTCCAATCAATCTGTTAGGCTATTCCTATAGGTGTAAACAGCCCTAGTGTTCGTACTAGCATAACACCTTAAGACACAAATCAACCAAAACCCTAATGTCACCTAGATACTCCAATGTCACCTCAAGTATCCGTCGGTATGATTATACGATATGCATCACACAATCTCAGATTCATCTATTTAACCAACACATAGAACCTCAAAGAGTGCCCCAAAGTTTCTATCGGAGAATCACGACGAAAATGTGTGCCAACCCCTATGCATAGGTTCATGGGCAGAACCCGCAAGTTGATCACCAAAACATACATCAAGTGAATCACATGGTGTCCCATTGTCACCACAGATACGCACGACAAGACATACATCAAGTGTTCTCAAATCTTTAAATACTCAGTCTGATAAGATAACTTCAAAGGGGAAACTCAATCCATTACAAGAGAGTAGAGGGGGGGACATCATAAGATCCAACTATAATAGCAAAGCTCGTGATACATCAAGATCGTATCACCTCAAGAACACGAGAGAGAGAGAGAGAGAGATCAAACACATAGCTACTAGTACATACCCTCAGCCCTGAGGGAGAACTACTCCCTCCTCGTCATGGAGAGAACCGGGATGATGAAGATGGCCACCGGAGAGGGATTCCCCCTCCGGCAGGGTGCCGGAACGGGTCTAGATTGGCTTTCGGTGGCTACGGACGCTTCTGGCGGCGGAACTCCCGATCTATTGTGCTCCCGGATGTTTTTAGGGTATATGGAGATATATAGGCGGAAGAAGTACGTCAGGGGGGCCACGAGGGGCCCACAAGGGTGGAGGGCACGCCCTAGGGGGGTGGGCGTGCCCCCTACCTCGTGGCTCCCTCGTTTCTTTCCTGATGTGCACTCCAAGTCCATCAAGTTGCTTTCCTTCCAAAAATGAGTTCCGTGAAGTTTCAGGTCAATTGGACTCCGTTTGATTTTCCTTTTCTACGATACTCTAAAATAAGGAAAAAACAGAAATTGGCACTGGGCTCTGGGTTAATAGGTTAGTCCCAAAAATGATATAAAAGTGTATAATAAAGCCCGTAAACATCCAAAATAGAAGATAATATAGCATGGAGCAATCAAAAATTATAGATACGTTGGAGACGTATCAAGTGCTAAGTACTGCAGCTTATACATCGTAATCTACTAAACTTGCAGCACATTCTACAAAAATAAGTTACTGCTACAAAATCCAAGAAACATTGACAAACTGGTTATGGCAGGATTTGTGAAATGGTTCAAGAGCCATGTAAGCTTTTGAATTGCACTGTCAGTTTTTTAATATATTGAGTACATAAGATGATCAACTTGTCTATTTTCTAACCATAGGTTAAGAATATGCGGGAGGATGGGCGGGCAGTTGATGATGCCCTTTACTCACTAGCAATGGGTCCTGATACTCAGGTAAGACATTATGAATCTTGCGTTGTTGGAGATGTGCGCTATAACACCCTTGCACGAGACGAAGGCAGGAAGACACAAAATAGTGCCATCATGAGCACGGATACGTATGACAAAGAGACAACTGAAATGTATGCTAACATAACAGACATTGTTCACTTTCAGTATATCTCCAGTTTCGAGGATCATCTATGTGTGGTTCTTTTGTGCTGTCGTTGGTATAACCTATTTTCCAGGATCGTAAAACCCAGAGTTGATGATTGTTTCAAATCCATCAATGTCAAGGCGGCGTACCAGACTAATGAGCCTTTTATTTTGGAAAATCAAGCAACACAGATATTTTTCTTGGAAGACACATTTTCACATAGCGATGACTGGAGAGTAGTGCAAAGGTTTGAGCAGAGGAATTCGTTTAATGAAGTTGCACAACAAGATGATGCTTACACTGCTCCTGATGTACAAGATAACACAGATGTTCCTAATATCTTTGAGAACCATCATGTCAATGACACTGGTGAAAAGATTGCTTGTCGTGCTGTGGACATACAAGAGCTGATCAAGAAGAAGCCAACATTCGAGGATGTTGAGGACGAAGAAGAAGATGACACCATGGGGAATTACGATTCAGACTGATACACATGGCGAAGATGTTGATGTTGCTGTTGTGGATGATGATTACATTGCTTTTGTCGTATTTGCCTATCAGAAGATGTTTTTTATCTACTATGTGAAATTGTGTTTGCTATGACAACTGAAACCTGATGAACATGTTGTTTAGTATTTTCCCGTGAGAACATCACTTGTTATGTATGCTGATTTGTGTTTGGTGATTGTATGACGATTAAAACATGATGACATTGTTGTTTAGTTGTACTCATATTTGGCTGTGAAACTTAAATTTGATGACATAGTTTGCTATTGGACTGCAATTTGCTCGACGTCTTCGAATGAGAAGAAAGCTGACCCGATAAGTCCTCTGCTAATTTATTTATTTATTACCAAAATTTCATCTGCTATTTATTTATTTATGAGCAAAAGGGGATACCCCGTAATTTCCGTTAATAGAAATCATTAGATGTTCACAACACTACGCCCAGCCTGTTACACAGGTTTCATTCATTACTAGTTTCAGCAAAGCGCTCATGTCATAGCCACTGAATACATCACGAGTGCTACATACACTGCAAATAAAGAGACAATCATACTATAGAGCACATCGATTTTGCCCATTATCTTCACAAGCTCTTTCATATCCTCATTGCTTTCAAGGCCGTTCAGCAGCTGTTGCTTGGCCATGATCAGAGGAACTGCATCTTTAACCTTCTACTCTGCATCTTCCTCTTCTGACGTTCCTTCAGTTACTTGTCCAACACCCCAACCTGCTGGTATTGGGATTCCTCGGGTAACCAAAGAATCAGTGTAGTTGCACTCCCCCACATCAGCAACTTCCCAGAAATACAAATCACACGAATCTTCCCTTTTCTGCACGAATCAAATTGGAAGATCATCAACCAAAATATTAAAAAATCAGCAATTGAAAGCATTAGAACAACACTTAAACATATTATTACCCCATGATTCGGGCATTTGTAGAAGACTCTTCCAGGGTTGAGGATTGTGGTTGGGACACGACGGATGACTCTGCATGATTTGTAGCAGTGGCACCACACCAACGGCAGCGGGATGCGATGAGCAACCCGCTGCGGTGCGCGTGCCGGTGGGGGTGTGATGAGACCCATAGGCGATGGTACAGGTGGCGACTTGGCGCATATTTGGTTGTTGCCTGCTGAAGAGCACGTGGACGAGCAGCCAGCAGACATGGTTGCTGTGGCCAGAGCTTCTGATGTTAGGCAGAGTAAGTAGAGAAGAGGAGAAGCGAACGTTGGATATGTCAATTTCATTACTTGGAGAGTAGCATAGCACCATATATAGTCATAGTCTAGGTTTGTATTCGAACCAGCTACAGGAGCACGTCTCTCTTTTTTCTAAAACTGAGCAACATCTCTTTACTGGTATACTAGCTTTTCTGTACACCTTCTCAAGTCTTTGATCACTCCACCTAACATCTGGGACCCATCGGAAGGGCCTCTGTATTTCGCTAAAAAAACGTGCCCCCCGCCTACAGGTCGGACCCACCAGCTATCTTCACACGCAAGGAAGTGCCTCCTTATTACGCACAAAAAAATGAATACTCCCCTTGAACCCAGCATCGTGGGAGGCTGACTTGTGGGCCTACCAAGTTGATAGGGATGGAGGGCTTTGTCAACTTAGTCAATATGAACGATTCTAGCTCCAGTTACCGTACGATGTTCATCCAATGGCAGTAGTGCTTCTTCAACCTCTGGTCTTCTTGCTCTAGCCGCCCAAGCCAGCGCCGGTTGTGCCACGTGGTCCTGCCTCCCATGGCCGGCTGTGATGCCGCAGAGGCCTCACCGCCCCTACTACTCCCACCGCTGGCCAGGCCATCCCTCTACTCACCCACACCCACTGTTATTCTACGGCAACGGCAGCCTCACACCGCAGCCGAACCAGTGAACCCTCATACTCCTCTCCGCGTGGGCATCCACTGCCGCATCTTCCCCGGCTCCGCGTCGTCCCCTTCCTAGGCCTCACCATCGTCCACCGCCTTGGTGCTCTCGGCACGGCGTGGTCAATGTGGTCAACGACCGTCTTCCATCGGAAGAGTACTATACGTGGAGAGGCTGACAGCTGGGTCCACGGCCGCAGCTAGGTCCACGGACACAGCCCAATTTTTTTGTGATTTGCCAAGTAAGTCGCTTTGTCAGGCCTGTTGGGCTGCAAATCTTTCAAGACGAGGAGAGCTTCATTCGTCTGGCCGAGAAAATGTCCTATCAGTAATGAGAAATGGGCTGTACATTTTTATAACACATCAAACCGGCAATTAGTTTCAAATTTCTTTTTTTTCATTTTGAGATTTTGAATTGCATTGATTTTTATGCGTGGACAATTTGTTGGATTTTATATTGATATACATTTATTTTTTAAATCAGTTTGAATGTGACTCGAAATTTTGGGATTAAAAACAGTTCGGACCGCACCGAAATATGCAAAATTTTGTATAATTTTTTAACCATGGCCATAATATGGGTTGTAATGCTAACAGAAAGAATATGGGCTCAAAAAAACCTTAAGAATTAGCAAATGGGCTGTAAATTATTAGAAATAATAGCAGATGGGTTGTATGATGTTTTCCACAGATTTGAGGCTTTCCTAAAAAAGGTTGACGCACAAGCAGTGACTGTTGGATGTCCATCCAACGACCGTCGTGCTTCTTCAATCTCTTCTCTTCCTGCTCCAGCCGCTCAAACGAGCGCCGGGGGGACTGCCTGCTCTCTCCTCCCCGCGGCCGGCTATGCTTCCGCGCAGGCCTCACCGCCCCACCGTACTCCCATGGCTGGCCTAGCCATCCCTCTACTCACCCACACCTGCTGTTATTCTCCAGCGACGGCAGACGAACCTGTAAACCCTCGTACAATCATACTCCCCTCCGCATGGGAAACAACTACCGAGTCTTCCCTACCTCCATGTCGTTCCCTTCCTAGGCCTCACCGTCGTCCATCGCCCTGGTACTCTCGGCGCGGCCTGGTCAACGTGGTCAACGACCGACATGTATCTGAAGTGGACTGTACGTGGAGAGGCTGACAGCTAGGTCCACGGCCGCACGCAAGGAAATGCCTCCTTATTACGCACAAAATAATGATTCCTCCACCTGTCATCTGGGACCCACCAAAAGGGCCTGTGTATTTCGCCAAAAAAATGTTACCTCCGCTGACAGCTTGGACCCACCAGCTATATCTTCGCACACAGGAAAGTGCCTCCTTATTACGCACAAAAAAATGAATACTCCCCCTGCTAGCTGGGACCCAGTATAGTGGCAGCCTGACTTGTGGGCCTACTAAGTTGACGGGGACAAAGGGATTTGTCAACTTAGTCAATATGCATGATTCTAGCTCCAGTGACCATACGATGTCCATCCAACGGCCGTAGTGCTTTTTCAATCTCTGGTCTTCTTGCTCCAGCCTCCCAAACCAGCGCCGGTCGTGCCTCGTGCTCCTGCCTCCCGTGGACGGTTGCGATTCGGCGGAGGCCTCACTGCCCCCTACTACTCCCACCACTGGCCAGGCCATCCCTCTACTCGCCCACACCCCCTGTTATTCTGCGGCGACGGCAGCCTCACACCACAGTGAACCAGTGAACCCTCGTACTCCTCTCTGCGTGGGCATCCACTGTCGCGTTTTCCCCGGCTCCACGTCGCCCCCTTCCTAGGCCTCGCCGTCGTCCACCGCCCTGGTGCTCTCGGCGCGGCGTGGTCAATGTGATCAAGGAACGACTTCCATTGGAAGAGTACTGTACGTGGAGAGGCTGGTAGCTGGGTCCATGGCAGCCGCAAGGAAGTGCCTCCTTATTACGTAGAAAATAATTATTCCTCCACCTAACAGCAGGGACCCACTGGATGGGCCACCGTATTTGGCAACAAAATGTTTCCCCCTTGACTGCTGGGACCCACCGGATGGGCCAACGTATTTCACGAAAAAACATTCCCCCCGCTGTCAGCTCGGACCCACCGGAGGTGCCTCCTTATGACGCACAAAAAAATGAATACTCCCCCTGCTAGTTGGGACCCACCTTGGTGGGAGGCTGACTTGTGGGCCTACTAAGTTGACTGGGATGGAGTGCTTTGTCAACTTAGTCAATATGAACGATTCTAGCTCCAGTGACCATACGATGTCCATCCAACGGCCGTAGTGCTTCTTCAACCTCTAGTCTTCTTGCTCCAGCCACCCAAAGCAGCGCCGGTCGTGCCGCATGCTCCTGCCTCCCGTGGTCGGCTGTGCTGCCGCAGAGGCCTCACCGCGCCCTACTATCCCGACCAGTGGCCAGGCCCTGCGGCGACGGCATCCTCACACCGCAGCCGAACCAGTGAACCCTTGTACTCCTCTCCGCGCGGGCTGCCACTTCCACGTCTTCCCCGGCTCTGCGTCGTCCCCTTCCAAGGCCTCGCCGTCGTCCACCGCCCTGGTGCTCTCGGCGCGGCGTGGTCAATGTGGTCAAGGAACGACTTCCATCAGAATAGTACTGTACATGGAGAGGCTGACAACTGGGTCCACTGCGGCCACAAGGAAGTGCCTCCTTATTACGCGCAAAATAATTATTCCTCCACCTGACAGCAGGGACCCACCGGATGGGCAACTGTATTTCGCAAAAAACATTTCCCCTGACTGCTAGGACCTACCAGCTACATCTTCGCACGCAAGGAAGTGCGTCCGGGCAAAAAAACGATTCACCCCCTTGACTGCTGGGACCCACCAGCTACATCTTCGCAGGCAAGGAAGTGCCTGATAGTCGGGACCCACCTGGTCGAAGCGTACGTAGCGTTGTCATTCTGGTCGCGAACGTGTACGTACATACTGGTCGATGTAGAGGCGTGCATGTGTTGTAGTAGAGGCGCGCACGTAGCATGTACACATACGTACACCGGCCAGTGTGCGAGAAAGAAAATACGGCCACGTACGTACATATGGGCAGGGTCTCGAACGCCTACTCGCGCATATGTATGGCCAGGGCTTGTGTACATGGCTGGGTCGGAACGGAGAAACATCTTCGTCGTCGTGTTCATGGGGAGCCCGCCGACTGGGTCAGAATGGAGTGCGTCCTCATGTTCATCGAGAGGGCTTGGACAGAACAGCCGATGGAAATGAGGCGTGGCGTACCGCAGAATAGAGGAAACGGCCTTGTGTTTGACCGGCCATGTTCGAAACGGGATCCTATTCATCGGGAGGGGTCTGGCATACCGCAAAACGGAGGAAACGGACCTCCTACGGTCGAAACGGGGGTCCTGTTGATCGGGAGGGGTGTGGCGTACCGCAAAATGGACGAAACGGACTTGTGTTGGAGCGCTACGGTCGAAACGGGGCTCCTGCTCATCGGGAGGGGTGTTGCGTACCACAAAACGGGACTCCATGGGATACTGTTCATCTCCACCGTTGACCCCCTCCAGCCTCCACGGGCTACTGTTCATCCATGGGCTCCTATTCATCCAGCCTCCACCGCGTGCTACTCCACCGGCTACTGTTCAACCATCCCTCTCCACGGGCTCCTGTTCAACCACCCCTCTACGGGCTACTGTTCCTCCTGCCCTCCACCATCTACTATTCATCCTGCCCTCCACGGGGTGGTCCTGTTCATCCAGTCCCAACCGGCTCGATCGATCGGGGTCCTGTTCATCCAGAGGCATCACCACAGGGTCCTGTTCATCCACCCCCACCGGGAACTGTTCATCCAAACCCCCCCCCCCAGCAACGCTCATTGTTCATCCAGAGGCAGCATCGATCGGCTTCAATTAGCAGCAGTAGCGACAGAATCGCTCGATCGAGTTCAGTTAACAGCCATCGATCGATCGCTCAGGTTCAGTAATGCGTAGCCTGTAGTGCAATCGCTCGGGTTCAGTTAGAGCCCAACGCCTCGCTCGGGTTCAATTAGAGCCCAACACCTTGCACCCACGCGCGTGTGTGTACGAGAGAAACGCGCATCGCTCGGCCCCAACCACCCACCGTAACCGGGAACACCCCGATATTTTTCTCACCCTCGCTTCTACCATGGTTTTTTCCGTCATGGACGGCCCAAAGAATGTCATGCAGCTGCGTCTCCGGCCCGCCCAGGACGAAAAGCCCATTTTCTGTCATGATTTTTTGTCATAGAAGTAGGAGCCCACCACATCTATGATGATACCGGGTTTTGTCACAATTATCGTCATAGAAGTGTCATAAGTATGACAGAAAAAAAATTAGTTCGGCCCAAAATGTCACGGATGTGTCTTTTTTTTGTAGTGATTATTGGACGTAAAGGAGGTATAATGTTGGTAATATGGAGCAATTGTAACTCCATGATGAGTCTAAGAAATTGTTGGGGAACGTAGCAATAATTCAAAAATTTCCTACGTGTCACCCAGATCAATCTAGGAGATACTAGCAACGAGAGAGAGAGGGAGTGCATCTTCATACCCTTGAAGATCGCTAAGCGGAAGCATTACAAGAACGCGGTTGGTGGAGTCGTACACGCAGCGATTCAGATCGCGGTCGATTCCGATCTAAGCGCCGAACAACGGCGCCTCCGCGTTCTACACATGTACAGGACAGTGGCGTCTCCCGCGCCTTGATCCAGCAAGGGAGAGGGAGAGGTTGGGGAAGACTCCTCCAACAGTAGCACAACGGCGTGGTGATGGTGGAGGAGCATGGCACGCCAGCAGGGCTTCGCCAAGCACTACCAGAGACAAGGAGGGAGAGGGGTAGGGCTGCGCTAGGAGGGAGAGAGACTCGTGTGTTGGGCAGCCCCTAAACCCCCACTATTTATAGGAGGAGGGGAGGAGGGTGCACCCCCTCTAGGGTTCCCACATCTAGGGGGCGGCAGCCCTAGATGGGATGGAGGGGGGCGGCCAAGAGGGGGAGAGGGGGGCGCGCCCTAGGGTGGGCCTTAGGCCCATCTGCGCCTAGGGTTTCCCCCCTTCTCCTCCTAGCTGCACCTTGGGCCCTGGTGGGAGGCGTACTATCCCACTCAAGGGCTGGTCCCTTCCCACTCTTGGCCCATGCAAGCCTCCGGGGCTGGTGGCCCCTCCCGGTGGACACACGGAACCCTCCTGTGGTCCCGGTACATTACCGGTGACGCCCAAAACACTTCGGGTGGTCAAAACCTCACTTCCTCTATAGTATTCTTTACCTCCAGACCATTCCGGAACTCCTCGTGATGTCCGGGATCTCATCCGAGACTCCGTACAACATTCGGTAACCACGTAGAAACTTTCCCTATAACCCTAGCGTCATCGGACCTTAAGTGTGTAGACCCTACGGGTTCGGGGATCATGCAGACATGACCGAGACAACTCTCTGGCCAATAACCAACAGCGGGATCTAGATACCCATGTTGGCTCCCACAAGTTCCACGATGATCTCATCGGATGAACCATGATGTCAAGGATTCAAGCAATCCCGTATACAATTCCCTTTGTCAATTGGTACGTTACTTGCCCAAGATTCAATCATCGCTATCCCAATACCACGTTCAATCTCGTTACCAGCAAGTCACTTTACTCGTTCCGTAATGCATGATCCCGTGACCAACTACTTAGTCACAATGAGCTCATTATGATGATGCATTACCGAGTGGTCCCAGAGATACCTCTCCGTCATACGGAGTGACAAATCCCAGTCTCGATTCATGCCAACCCAACACACACATTCAGATATACCTGTAGTGCACCTTTATGGCCACCTAGTTACGTTGTGACGTTTGGTGCACCCAAAGCATTCCTACGGTATACGGGAGTTGCACAATCTCATGGTCTAAGGAAATGATACTTGACATTAGAAAAGCTTTAGCAAACGAACTACACGATCTTGTGCTACACTTAAGATTGGGTCTTGTCCATCACATCATTCTCCTAATGATGTGATCCCGTTATCAATGACATCTAATGTCCATGGTCAGGAAACCATGACCATCTATTGATCAACGAGCTAGTCAACTAGAGGCTTACTAGGGACATGTTGTGGTCTATGTATTCACACATGTATTACGGTTTCCGGTTAATACAATTATAGCATGAACAATAGACAATTATCATGAAAAAGGAAATACAATAATAACCATTTTATTATTGCCTCTAGGGCATATTTCCAACCGTCTCCCACTTGCACTAGAGTCAATAATCTAGTTCACATCACTATGTGATTGTAATGAATCCAACACCCATGGGGTTTGTTCATATCTTGCTTGTGAGAGAAGTTTATTTGTCAATGGGTCTGAACCTTTCAGATCCATGTGTGCTTTGCAAATCTCTATGTCATCTTGTAGATGTAGCTACCATGCGCTACTTTGAGCTATTCCAAATAACTGCTCTACTATACGAATCCAGTTTACTACTCAGAGTCATCCGAATTAGTGTCAAAGTTTGCATTGACGTAACCCTTTACGGCGAACTCTTTTACCACCTCCATAATCGAGAAAATTCCTTAGTCCACTAGTTACTAAGGATAAGTTCGACCGCTGTCATGTGATCCATTCCTGGATCACTCTTGTACCCCTTGACTGACTCATGGCAAGGCACTCTTCAGGTGCGGTACACAGCATAGCATACTGTAGAGCCTACGTCTAAAGCATAGGGGATGACCTTCGTCCTTTCTCTCTCTTCTGCCGTGGTCAGGTCTTGAGTCTTACTCAATACTCACACCTTGTAACACAGCCAAGAACTCCTTCCTTGCTGATCTATTTTGAACTCCTTCAAAATCTTGTCACGGTATGTATTCATTTGAAAGTACTATTAAGCGTTTTTTATCTATCCTTATAGATCTTGATGGTCAATGTTCAAGTAGCTTAATCCAGGTTTTCCATTGAAAAACACTTTTCAAATAACCCTGCATGCTTTCTAGAAATTCTACATCATTTCTGATCAACAATATGTTAACAACATATAATCATCAAAAATTCTATAGTACTCCCACTCACTTCTTTGGAAATACAAGTTTCTCATAAACTTTGTATAAACCCAAAATCTTTGATCATCTCATCAAAGCGTACATTCCAATTCCGAGATGCTTACTCCGGTCCTTAGAAGGATTGCTGGAGCTTTGCATACTTGTTAGCATCTTTCAGGATTGACAAAACCTTCTGGTTGTATCACATACAACCTTTCCTCAAGAAAATCGTCAAGGAAACAATGTTTTGACATCCTATCTGCAAGATTTCATAAATAATGTAGTAACTGCTAACATAATTCCAACAGACTCTTAGCATCGCTACGAGTGAAAAAGTCTCATCGTAGTCAACTCCTTGAACTTGTCGGGAAACATCTTAATGACAGGTCGAGCTTTGTCAATGGTGACACTTACCATCATTGTCTGTCTTCCTTTTAAAATCCATCTGCACCCAACAGCCTTACGACCATCAAGTAGTTCTTTCAAAGTCTATACTTTGTTTTATACATGGATCCTCTCTCGGATTTTATGGCCTCGAGCCATTCGTCAGAATCCGGGCCCACCATCGCTTCTCCATAGCTCGTAGGTTCATTGTTGTCTAGCAACATGACTTCCAAGACAGGATTACGTACCTCTCTGAAGTAGTACGCATCCTTGTCGACCTATGAGGTTTGGTAGTGACTTGATCTGAAGTTTCATGATGACTATCATAAGCTTCCACTTCAATTGGTGTAGGTGCCACAGGAACAACTTCCTGTGCCCTGCTACACACTAGTTGAAGTGACGGTTCAATAACCTCATCAAGTCTCCACCATCCTCCCACTCACTTCTTTCGAGAGAAACTTTTCCTCGAGAAAGGACTCGTTTCTAGAAACAATCACTTTTGCTTCCGGATCTGAAATAGGAGGTATACCCAACTATTTTTGGGTATTCTATGAAGATGCATTTATTCGCTTTGGGTTCGAGCTTATTAGCCTGAACCTTTTTCACATAAGCATCACAGCCCCAAACTTTTAAGAAACGACAGCTTAGGTTTCTCTAAACCATAGTTCATACGGTGTCGTCTCAACGGAATTTTGTGGTGCCCTATTTAAAGTGAATGTGGTTGTCTCTAATGCCTAACCCATAAACGATAGTGGTAATTCGATAAGAGACATCATGGTATGCACCATATCCAATAGGGTGTAGTTATGATGTTCGAACACACCATCACACTATGGTGGTCCAGGCGGTATTAGTTGTGAAACAATTTCCACAATGTCTTAATTGTGTGCCAAACTCGTAACTCAGATATTCATCTCTATGATCATATCATAGACATTTTATCATCTTGTCACGACGATCTTCAACTTCACTTTGAAATTACTTAAACCTTTCAATAATTCAGATTTGTGTTTCATCAAGTAAATATACTCAGCCTCTACTCAAATCATCTATGAAGTAAGAACATCACGATATCCACTGCGTGCCTCAGCACTCATTGGACTGCACACATCAAAATGTATTACTTCTAGCAAGTTGCTTTCTTGTTCCATCTTACTGAAAACGAGGCCTTTCAGTCATCTTGCCCATGTGGTATGATTTGCATGTCTCAAGTGATTCAAAATCAAGTGAGTCCAAATGATCCATCTGCATGGAGTTTCTTCATGCATATCTACCAATAGACATGGTTCGCATGTCTCAATTTTTTTTCAAAAACGAGTGAGTCCAAAGATCCATCAACATGGAACTTCTTCATGCGTTTTATACCAACATGACTCAAATGGAAGTGCCACAAGTATGTGGTACTATCATTACTATCTTATATCTTTTGGCATGAACATGCGTATCACTACGATCGAGATTCGATAAACCATTCATTTTAGGTGCAAGACCATTGAAGGTATTATTCAAATAAACAGAGTAACCATTATTCTCCTTAAATGAATAACTGTATGGCGATAAAAATAATCCAATCATGTCTATGCTCAATGCAAACACCAAATAACAATTATTTCGGTTTAACACCAATCCTCATGGTAGAGGGAGCGTGTGATGTTTGATCACATCAACCTTGGAAACACTTCCAACATATCGTCATCTCACCTTTAGCTAGGCTCCGTAGCCTTTTATTTCGAGTTACTAACACTTAGCAACCGAACCGGTATTTATTACCCTGGTGCTACTAGGAGTACTAGTAAAGTACACATTAATATAATGTATATCCAAAATACTTCTGTCGACCTTGCCAGCCTTCTCATCTACCAAGTATCTAGGGTAGTTCTGCTTCAGTGACTGTTCCCCTCATTATAGAAGCACTTAGTCTCGGGTTTGGTTCAACCTTGGGTTTCTTCACTAGAGCAACAACTGATTTGCCATCTCATGAAGTATCCCTTCTTTCCCTTGCCCTTCTTGAAACTAGTGGTTTAACCATCAACAATTGATGCTCCTACTTGATTTCTACTTTCGCGGTGTCAAACATCGCGAGTTGCTCAAGGATCATCATGTCTATCCCTGATATGTTATAGTTCATCACAAAGCTCCAATAGATTGGTGGCAGTGACTATGGAGAACCATCACTATCTCATCTGGAAGATTAACTCCCACTCAATTCAAGCGATTGTAGTACTCAGACAATCTGAGCACATGCTCAACGATTGAGCTTTTCTTCCTTAGTTTGCAGGCTTAAGAAACTTGTCAGAGGTCTCATACCTCTTGACATGGGCACTAGTCTGAAATTCCAATTTCAGTCTTTGGAACATCTCATATGTTCTACGACGTTTCAAAAACGTCTTTGGTGCCACAATTCTAAACAGTTAGTATTATGCACTGAACTATCACGTAGTCATCAAAACGTGTATGTCAGATGTTTCCCAACATCTACAGACGATGCTCGAGGTTCAACACACTGAGTGGTGCATTAAGGACATAACCCTTCTATGCAGCAATGAGGACAATCCTCAGTTCACGGACCCAGTCCGCATAATTGCTAGTGTCAACTAAATTTTCTCTAGGAACATATCTAAAACAGTAGAACCAAAGCATGAGCTACGACATAATTTGCAAAGACCTTTTGACTATGTTCATGATAATTAAGTTCATCTAATCAAATTATTCAATGAACTCCCACTTAGATAGACATCCCTCTTGTCATCTAAGTGATACATGATCCGAGTCAACTAAGCCGTGTCCGATCATCACGTGAGACAGACTAGTCATCATCAATGAACATCTTCATGTTGATCGTATCCACTATACGACTCATGTTCGACCTTTCGGTCTTCCGTGTTCCGAGGCCATGTCTGTACATGCTAGGCTCGTCAAGTTAACCTAAGTGTATTGTGTGTGTAAATCTGGCTTACACTCGTTGTATGCGAATGTTAGAACCTATCACACCCGATCATCACGTGGTGTTTCAGAACAACGGACCTTAGCAACGGCGCACGGTTAGGGGGAACACAATTCTTGATATTTTAATGAGGGATCATCTTATTTATGCTACCGTCGTTCTAAGCAAATAAGATGTAAAAACATGACAAACATCACATGCAAATCATAAAGTGACATGATATGGCCAATATCATCTTGCGCCTTTGATCTCCATCTTCGAGGCGCGGCATGAATACCATCGTCACCGGCATGACACCATGATCTCCATCATGATGATCTCCATCATCGTGTCTTCATGAAGTTGCCTCGTGAACTATTACTTCTACTACTATGGCTAATGGTTAGCAATAAAGTAAAATAATTACATGGCGTATTCATTGACACGCAGGTCATAAATAAATTAAGACAACACCTATGGCTCCTGCCTGTTGTCATACTCATCGACATGCAAGTCGTGATTCCTATTACAAGAACATGATCAATCTCATACATCACATATATCATTCATCACATCCTTTTGTCCATATCACATCACAAAGAAAACCCTGCAAAAACAAGTTAGACGTCCTCTAATTGTTGTTGCATGTTTTACGTGGCTACTATGGGTTTCTAGCAAGAACGTTTCTTACCTATGCAAAACCACAATGGTGATAGGCCAACTCCTATTTACCCTTCATAAGGACCCTTTTCATCGAATCCAATCCGACTAAAGTGGGAGAGACAGACACCCTCCAGCCACCTTATGCATCAAGTGCATGTCAGTCGGTGGAACCAGTCTCATGTAAGAGTACGTGTAAGGTCCGTCTGGGCCGCTTCATCCAACAATGCCACCGGATCAAGATAAGACTAGTAACGGTAAGCAAATTGAACAAATCATCGCCCACAACTGCTTTGTGTTCTACTCGTGCATAGAATCTATGCATAGACCTGGCTCATGATACCACTGTAGGGGAACGTAGCAATAATTCAAAAATTTCCTACGTGTCACCCAGATCAATCTAGGAGATACTAGCAACGAGAGAGAGGGAGTGCATCTTCATACCCTTGAAGATCGCTAAGCGGAAGCGTTACAAGAACACGGTTGGTGGAGTTGTACATGCAGCGATTCAGATCATGGTCGATTCCGATCTAAGCGCTGAACAACGGCGCCTCCGCGTTCAACACACGTACAGCCCGGTGACGTCTCCCGCGCCTTGATCCAGCAAGGAGAGAGGGAGAGGTTGGGGAAGACTCCGTCCAGCAGCAGCACGACGGCGTGGTGATGGTGGAGGAGCGTGGCATGCCAGCAGGGCTTCGCCAAGCACTACAAGAGACGAGGAGGGAGAGGGGTAGAGCTGCGCCAAGAGGGAGAGAGACTCGTGTGTTGGGCAGCCCCAAAACCCCCACTATTTACAGGAGGAGGGGAGGAGGGTGCTGTGGCGACCCGACCCGAATGGATCAAGTCTACTGTGCTCGGGTGTCATCCCTGGATCAGTAATGCTGACACCACACAGTACATCGAAGGATTTATAGCAGAGTGGCAATCACACACTTATTACAACTTTGTCTCAAAGAGAACTTATTACAATAAATATGGCTTAAGGCCATCTAATAACGATAACAGCGGAAGACTCGGAAGATAAATGGGTCCATCAACTCCAACGGCATCACTGAGTATAGGGCCACGACCTAAAACACCTCAATCGTCGTCTGAAAAGTCTGCAACATGAGAAGTTGCAGCCCGAAAACGGGTCAGCACATGGAATATGCTGGCAATGTAACACATAGAGAGTAATGGAATGAAACAGCTATACTATATGCATATATGGCTGGTGGAAAGCTCTATGGTTACAATTTTGCATAAAGCCAGTTTTTCCCTACTGCAAAGGAATAATTTTATTAACTATCATGGTGGTTGTTAAACATTGAGAATGGTTGACAGCATTCTCAATCCCAATTAAAAATAATTAAAACCCAACAACATTAATTAGAAGTAACATGTTGAGATTCACACGATATTCAAGTACTAGATACTCAAGTTGTTCATAACCGGGGACACGGCTAATCATGATTAGTTTGTACACTCTGCAGAGGTTTGTGCACTTTTCCCCACATGACTCGATCGCCTCCGTTTGTTTTCTCGCACTACACGGTGTTTGAGAAACGGATGATCGAGACATAGTCTTTCAGAAGCGCTAGCACCTTACATGTGGGGTAGACCGTACCACCTACAACCCCTACATCTGCTAGTCCACCCCGTAAGAGTTCGCACAACTTAGTCAACTACGCCAGAGCCCATAGTAGCATGTGGCTGCACGCGGAAGTTTCTAGCATGAAAGATCTTATGATCCCTTTGAGCCTGGGTGGCGGTCCAAAAAAAACAGGCAAGTCCTGATAGACATCAGGTGCCTCAATCCACCCAGATGTGTGTTTAAGTTGCCGCCTTAGATAAACCATTAAATTATCAATCTCACATCTGTCATGGATATCACTCACCCAATCCACGTCTACTAGCATAGCATGGCATAATAAGCAAACGTAGAAGTAACTCCCAAAGGTTTCATAGTAATACAGGTAATAGGTACTACCTCATCTACTTCCCATCCCACAATTTAATTAGATCCTAATCATGCAATGTGAGAGGATTGATCTAATGCAATAAAACATGGGTTGTAGAAAAGGTATGATTAAAGTGTTACTTGCCTTGCTGATGATCCGCGAGACCTAGGGTTTCGAAGTAACAGGCGGCGCAATCCGGGTGATCTATCGCAGACAAACAACAAGCACACAATAAGTACTCATATAATGCACAGGTAAAACTCAAACAAGAGAACGAACCAGATAGTTCAATTGAAGAACTCCGGTTGCAAAGAAAGAACGAACTGAACAAAGAAACGGAAAAACAAACGGCGGAAGAAAACAACTCGGTTCTAGCAAGTTGAAACTAGGTCAAATTTTACCGTAGCAAAAACTTGTTTAAGTTGATTAGACGGAACTGCGGTTTCGAAACGAAACTCCAGGCGCTTAAATCACCTGATTCCAATAAACGAGCGAGAAGATAAACTAGAACGAAGATCAGATCTGAGATCGCGATCGCGGAATAAATCCGATAGAAAGAAAAGAAGAACGGTTGAACGAACGGACGTTCATTAACCTAGAAGAATCCGGTGATCACGTTCGTTAGGACGAACGGTCCAAAGGCAACTAAATCGGAAAAGAAAACGAATCCGATCTAGGGTTTCGGAGAAGAAAACCAAAACAAAAAACCGATCTAGAAAACGAATCAGAAGAGAAGAAAAGAATCGGAACGATTAGAAGAAAACGATCCGAGGAAAAGACACGCGGGGCAACCTCTGGCGAGGTCTCCGGCGAGGGCTCCGGCGGCGTGGCGTAGGGCGGCGGCGGCATGGGCAAGGTGCGGCGGCGGCGGTGACGCAGGGCGGCGGCGGCGCGGGTGTGGGGTGCGGTGGAGGGCTTGGGGCTTGGGGGCTTGATTTGATGATTTAGAGGGGGGTGTTGGGGTATTTATATTGGGGAGGGGAGGGATTACTTGGGGTAGGGGACAAGAAATAGAGTAGGAATAGGAAAACGAAACAAAGGAAAGGGGAGGGGCTAACCCTAGCCGGACTCGGCTAGAGCAAGAGGCGGCGGCGGCTGGCGCCTGCCTTGCCTGGCGCACGGCGTGCAGGGAGGCTGGGGCGGTGGCCGGCTGGCTGGGCCTTTGGCCCGGCTGGCCTGGCGGGAGGCTCCTTTTTTTAACTGGTTTTCGCGCGCAGAAAACAAAAGAAAAAGAAACTAAACGAACTCCGAAAAACCTAAAGTAAATTTTCCCCGACTCCTAAAAATGAGTCGAACAAAATGAACTTTTCTCCGGGCCTAAAATGCAAGTTTTGAAAACACGCATTTTTCCCTATCCAAATAAAACAAACAAAACTCCGGCGAAACCAAAATTTGATCTATTTATTAAATCTTCATTTTTCCTCAATTTGGGAAAGTCATATTATTCCCTCTCTTATATTTTTGATATTGGAAAAATTATTGAAGATCAAATAAATAAATCAAATGATCCTCTTTTCAAAATTTGAGAAACTCTCAAATATGAAAATAATGAAATCTCCAACTCTCTCCGAAGGTCCTTGAGTTGCGTGAAATTTCTAGGATCAACCAAAATGCAAGAAATATGATATGCATGATGATCTAGTGTATAACATTCCAAATTGAAAATTTGGGATGTTACAAACCTACCCCCCTTAAGGTGAATCTCGCCCTCGAGATTCGGGTTGGCTAGAAAATAGTTGAGGGTGGTCCTTGAGCAAATCTTCTTCTCTCTCCCAGGTGGCTTCATCCTCTGAATGGCGGTTCCACTGAACTTTGTAAAACTTGATAACCTTGCTGCAAGTAACTATGCTGGCAAACTCGAGAATCTTGACTGGCTTCTCCTCATATGTTAAGTCGTCCTTCAACTGAATTGCTTCGAGTGGCACGGTATCCCTTAGCGGTACCTCCGCCATCTTGGCATGACATTTCTTCAGCTGGGAAACATGGAATACATCATGAACTCCTGACAGTCCCTCTGGTAATTCCAACTTATAAGCGACTTCTCCCATACGTTGCAAGATCTTGGACTGTCCAACGAAACGCGGTGCTAATTTTCCCTTAACTCCAAAGCGCTTAACTCCTCGAAGTGGGGATACTCGAAGATAAACTCTGTCTCCGGTTTCGTAAACTGTCTCCTTGCGTTTAGAATCTGCGTAGCTCTTCTGCCTGGACTGGGCTACCTTGAGCCTATCGCGAATCAACTTTACTTTCCGTTCAGACTCCTTAATCAAATCTGGTCCAAAGAATTGACGGTCTCCAACTTCGTCCCATGACAACGGTGTCCTGCACCTTCTTCTGTATAAAGCTTCGAAAGGTGCCATCTTCAAACTGGTTTGGTAACTGTTGTTATAAGAAAACTCCGCATACGGCAAGTTATCGTCCCAACTAGATCCATAATCTAGTGCACAAGCTCTCAGCATATCTTCCAAAATCTGATTGACTCTCTCGGTCTGTCCATCTGTCTGCGGGTGAAAAGCTGTGCTGAACTCTAGTCTGGTTCCTAAAGTTTCCTGCAACTGATTCCAAAACTTTGAGGTAAATTGGGTTCCTCTATCTGATACGATACTCCCCGGAACTCCATGCAAACAAATGATCCTAGTCATGTATATCTTCGCCAACTTAGCACTGGTGTAAGTGGTCTTAACTGGAATAAAATGTGCTACCTTCGTCAAACGATCAACTACTACCCATATCGAATCATAGCCTGATTTTGTCCTGGGTAGTCCTGTGATAAAATCCATGCCTATCTTATCCCACTTCCATTCGGGTATCGGCAATGGTTGTAACAATCCTGCTAGCTTTTGATGCTCTGCCTTTACTCTCTGACATACGTCACAAACTGCTACATATGCTGCAATATCCTTCTTCATTCCGGTCCACCAGAATGTTTCCTTCAAATCCAAATACATCTTGGTATTCCCTGGGTGAATCGAATACGGTGAATCATGTGCCTCTTGCAAAATCAACTTCCTGATCTCCAGGTCATTGGGCACATAAACACGGTCTTCAAACCATAAGGTATCGTGCTCATCCTCACGAAATCCCTTTGCTTTTCCTTCGCTCAATTTCTCTTTTATAGCAGCAATCTCCTTGTCAGATTTCTGAGCTTCTCTGATCTTATCCATCAATGTTGACTGAATCTCCATTGCTGCTACATAGCTTCTCGGAACTATTTCCAAACATAGCGCATGAAGGTTTTCTGCTAACTCCTTGGGTATTTTCCCCGTTATTAGAGTATTGACATGGCTCTTACGGCTCAATGCGTCAGCTACTACATTAGCTTTTTCGGATGGTAATGTAATCTCATATCATAATCCTTGATGAGATCCAACCATCTCCTCTGTCTGAGGTTCAACTCCTTCTGCGTGAAAATGTACTTCAAACTCTTGTGATCCGTGTACACCTCACAATGATTTCCAATGAGGAAATGTCTCCACGTTTTCAATGCATGCACTACGGCTGCTAACTCCAAATCATGCGTGGCATAATTCAACTCATGAGGCTTCAGTTGCCGTGAAGCATACGAAACAACTCTCCCTTCCTGCATAAGCACTGCTCCAAGTCCTCGACGTGAAGTGTCGCAATACACCTCATAATCCTTGGTCTGATCTGGCAAAATCAATACTGGTGAGGTGACCAAACGTTTCTTCAACTCCTGGAAACTAGCCTCACACTCCTCAGTCCATTTGAACTTGGTATCCTTCTTCAACAACTCCGTCATAGGCTTCGCAATCTTTGAAAAGTTCTCAATGAATCTCCGGTAGTATCCCGCGAGTACAAGAAAACTCCGGATCTCTCCAACGGTCGTTGGTGCTTCCCATTCGGTTACAGTCTCAACCTTTGCGGGGTCAACTGCTATACCTTCTCCGGATATAACGTGTCCGAGGAATCCAACTTCCTTTAATCAAAACTCACATTTGCTGAATTTGGCATATAACTGGTGTTCCCTTAGTTTCTCCAAAACCAAACGCAAATGTTCCTTATGCTCCTCTTCATTCTTTGAATAAACCAGAATGTCATCAATGAACACTACGACGAACTTATCGAAAAACTCCATAAACACTTTGTTCATCAGGTTCATAAAATAGGTAGGTGTGTTAGTCAATCCAAATGACATAACGGTATACTCATACAGTCCATATCTCGTGGTGAATGCTGTCTTAGGTATGTCCTGCTCTCGAATCTTCAATTGATGGTACCCTGATCGCAAATCGATCTTGGAAAACACTTTAGCTCCTTGCAACCGATCAAATAGATCGTTGATCATTGGCAGTGGGTATTTGTTCTTGATGGTTACTTCATTCAATCCCCGATAATCAACAACCATCCTCAATGATCCATCCTTCTTTTCCACTAGAAGTACGGGTGATCCCCAAGGCGAAGAACTTGGGCGAATGTAACCTTTATCCAATAACTCCTTAATCTGATTCTTAATTTCCACCAAATCCTTTGCTGGCATCTGGTACGGTCGCTTCGATATTGGGCCTGTACCTGGCAATAGCTCAATCAAAAACTCAATGTCTCTATCCGGTGGCGTGCCTGGCAATTCCTCAGGAAATACATCAGGAAAATCCTTTACCACTGGTACTTCCTCCTGCACAACTCCTGATAAGTAATTTACTTGTGTCATGTTTGGCACATACCGGGATACATACTTGATCCTTCTTCCTTCTGGTGTGGTAAGCAAAATTGACTTACTAGCACACTCAATATTCCCTTCATACTTTGATAACCAATCCATGCCTAATATCACATCCAATCCTTGAGATTCCAATACTATTAGGTCTGAGGGAAAAACATAGTTACCAATCCTTAATGGTAACTGGGGGTCACGTCTCGGAGGCATCTGAGGGTTTTAGAAAAGACAAGAATTGAGAATAGAGTGAGGTCTAAAGGGAAAACACTACCCATATGCACATGAGGCAAAAGCACACAATTCACTTCATTTAATCAAACAAGGGCTTACAAACGATCTAAAACTATCGCAAAAGTGCTCGACTATTGTGTTTACATGGGGGAATACTACTACTATCTGGTGGTCATCTAGAAATTTGAACCGATGGAAGACTCCATGATATCTGCTCCAGCTTCGTCTTCAAATTCGGGTTCACTTGGATCCGAATCGGTGTCGTCGATGATGATGTAGTTGTCCGGACATGCGACGTACTCGTCTTCCTCCGTGGGATGTTAACTTCCTCTTGAGTTCTTCAATCTCCTGCTTAAGTTTGCCATTGTGCCTTGCTAGAGCTACGATCTCGTCCATGTAGTCCTTGCGTGTAGACTTCAGCTCTCCTTCTAGCTCGATGATCCTTGCCTTCGCATTCTTCAACTCTATCATATCATTGCACATCTGGTTCTCGTGGCGTCGAATGTGCTGGTTTAACTCCTGGATGAAAGATGCAATGGATCTATCCTTCTTGGTGCTGACTAACTCCCATTGTTCATCTCGGCGTCCGCAAATCTGGTAGATAGTGTCCTTGAGGTCTTCTTGATAAACTTCTCCAATGCGTCCTATGGTGATATGAGCTGCCATGCTCTTTCCCAGACTCCAGGTTGGTGCATTGAAAACACTATCTATGGGCTTCGTGATTGGTGCAAATGTCCTTCCCGGAACGTGAGCTTGAATCTTCCAGCGCTCCTCTTCAGGCAGAGTGGCGTTGAAGGTTCCCGTGAAGCTTGGTAATCCAATGTTCAGGTACTTGGTGACTTCCTTCAAGTGAAATCCAAATGGTGTGCCTTCATCCGGTTGAGCATACTTAATCTTCGCGTGCGTCATCCTAAAAGAGTAGAAAAGATGAGGAGTTAGAAAATGAGAAGAGAATGGTAATCTATGGCTTTAACTTAGTGGTCGTGTCCTACAGTCAGCGTGTGCTCTGATACCATCTCTGTGGCGACCCGACCCGAATGGATCAAGTCTACTGTGCTCGGGTGTCATCCCTGGATCAGTAATGCTGACACCACACAGTACATCGAAGGATTTGTAGCAGAGTGGCAATCACACACTTATTACAATGTTGTCTCAAAGAGAACTTATTACAATAAATATGGCTTAAGGCCATCTAATAACGATAACAGCGGAAGACTCGGAAGATAAATGGGTCCATCAACTCCAACGGCATCACTGAGTATATGGCCACGATCTAAAACACCTCAATCGTCGTCTGAAAAGTCTGCAACATGAGAAGTAGCAGCCCGAAAATGGGTCAGCACATGGAATATGCTGGCAATGTAACACATAGAGAGTAATGGAATGAAACAGCTATACTATATGCATATATGGCTGGTGGAAAGCTCTATGGTTACAATTTTGCGTAAAGCCAGTTTTTCCCTACTGCAAAGGAATAATTTTATTAACTATCATGGTGGTTGTTAAACATTGAGAATGGTTGACAGCATTCTCAATCCCAATTAAAAATAATTAAAACCCAACAACATTAATTAGAAGTAACATGTTGAGATTCACACGATATTCAAGTACTAGATACTCAAGTTGTCCATAACCGGGGACACAGCTAATCATGATTAGTTTGTACACTCTGCAGAGGTTTGCGCACTTCTCCCCACATGACTCGATCGCCTCCGTTTGTTTTCTCGCACTACACGGTGTTTGAGAAACGGATGATCGAGACATAGTCTTTTAGAAGCGCTAGCACCTTACATGTGGGGTAGACCGTACCACCTACAACCCCTACATCTGCTAGTCCACCCCGTAAGAGTTCACACAACTTAGCCAACTATGCCAGAGCCCATAGTAGCATGTGGCTGCACACGGAAGTTTCTAGCATGAAAGATCTTATGATCCCTTTGAGCCTGGGTGGCGGTCCAAAAAAAACAGGCAAGTCCTGATAGACATCAGGTGCCTCAATCCACCCAGATGTGTGTTTAAGTTGCCACCTTAGATAAACCATTAAATTATCAATCTCACATCTGTCATGGATATCACTCACCCAATCCACGTCTACTAGCATAGCATGGCATAATAAGCAAACGTAGAAGTAACTCCCAAAGGTTTCATAGTAATACAGGTAATAGGTACTACCTCATCTACTTCCCATCCCACAATTTAATTAGATCCTAATCATGCAATGTGAGAGGATTGATCTAATGCAATAAAACATGGGTTGTAGAAAAGGTATGATCAAAGTGTTACTTGCCTTGCTGATGATCCGCGAGACCTAGGGTTTCGAAGTAACAGGCGGCGCAATCCGGGTGATCTATCGCAGACAAACAACAAGCACACAATAAGTACTCATCTAATGCACAGGTAAAACTAGAACAAGAGAACGAACCAGATAGTTCAACTTAAGAACTCCGGTTGCAAAGAAAGAAAGAACCGAACAAAGAAACGGAAAAACAAACGGCGGAAGAAAACAACTCGGTTCTAGCAAGTTGAAACTAGGTCAAATTTTACCGTAGCAAAAACTTGTTTAAGTTGATTAGACGGAACGGCGGTTTTGAAACGAAACTCCAGGCGCTTAAATCACCTGATTCCGATAAACGAGCGAGAAGATAAACTAGAACGAAGATCGGATCTGAGATCGCGATCGCGGAATAAATCCGACAGAAAGAAAAGAAGAACGGTTGAACGAACGGACGTTCGTTAACCTAGAAGAATCCGGTGATCACGTTCGTTAGGACGAACGGTCCGGCAAACGGTCCAAAGGCAACTAAATCGGAAAAGAAAACGAATCCGATCTAGGGTTTCGGAGAAGAAAACCGAAACGAAAAACCGATCTAGAAAACGAATCAGAAGAGAAGAAAAGAATCGGAACGATTAGAAGAAAACGATCAAAGGAAAAGAGACGCGGGGCAACCTCCGGCGAGGGGCTCCGGCGGCGTGGCATAGGGCGGCGGCGGCGTGGGCAAGGTGCGGCGGCGGCGGTGACACAGGGCGGCGGCGGCGGCACTAG